>NC_048427.1:6690198-6815363 GCF_013103735.1 Etheostoma cragini | reverse complement strand
CCCCCCCCCCCCTTCTCCTGCCGAGACTGTGAGCTTCACAACTCCTCTGACACTTCATCCTATAATTTGATCAAGAAAAGTGTCACATTAAGCAGATCTTACGGTCATAAATGAGAAATATGTGGATTTTATGAACTGTAAATGAGTGCCCCTTCATGGATGGTTATTTTAGAGTCAAATACAGTATATTAAATACATAGGAAGGAATGGCTGTACCTGGTCAATGATTCCATTCAATCAGCACTGTAGTTAGTTGTTTATCTTGTTACAATTTCATTTACTTTGAAAAAATCAGTTCAATATCTTCTTTAGAATATTTTAGGATAAACCAGCCAAGGTATAAACAAATAGTCAAATATAATATTAAAAGAAAAATCATAAAAATAGAATTCTATATCGGTTCTGGGAATAAATGTGAGACAGCAGCATAGGTAAAACCAATGAGATGTTACTTGTAAAGGAATTAAATTGGTTAATACAAAGGCATGTCGGTAATAACAATGTCCTTTCTCCGGTGACAAAGACAAAGTGCCTGCATTCGGAGCGTACCAGCGCAAGAGACAAGTGATGGCTGAAGGTAGACTTTGGGAGAGCATTTGAATTTCATGTCCAAGAAGAGGCAGCCCATCATTAAAAAACCCTAATTTCTGTGTCAGTTAGAGTTACAGGTAATCGATCATCTTGTCACACCGATTTATTTTTTTCTGCCCGTTCAAAGGGAATTCTACTTCTTTTCAATTAAACTTGTTGCTGAAAAAGAAAATGTCTCTGGCTATTAAAGGCACATTTTGCCATGTTAGGTCTTTTTCCACCAAAGGTAATTTCTGAACATTTGGAAGAAAGGAGCCCAAGGGAGGCTGTGGCTTCCAGGCAATTCTTCATGTAGAGCTGATCTGAACAAAGCAGACCTTTTGAGGTTGGCATTGGACGTCTCTTAGTGTTTGCGCATATTCTTAAATCCTTTGTTTAGATCTTCTTAAATGGCACTTGGACAACATAGAAATGCTGCCATTGGTTAATCATTTTGCGCAGTGATGTCACATCCATATTATAATCAAAATTGTTACATTTTGTTGTTATATTATTTCATTTTTTGTTTAAGTTGTTAGAATTGATCATTTAAGTAGTTAAAAATTTCTGTTTGATATTTTCAATTGGGGAAAACAATGAACAAGTGTCAAGTTCCAATTATTTTGAGTTATTTGTTTGTAGCAGTAGGTAACAAAGGAAATGGTCCTCTTAGATGAATGGTGCAGCAAGTGTATTGATACGTAATGTGTGTAAATAAGTTGAATATGATTCCAGTTTCTTTGACTACACACCATGAGGCAGCAATGTGGTTTCACCAGAAGATTGATAGATGCTCGAGGTCCTGAGAGGGGCTTATTTTGGTGTAACTGTTCTGACAGCTTCACTCAACCCGACACTCCTGAAAAGCAACTCTGGCCGTGACAGTGTGTGCCACCAAGGCATTGGGATATGCTGCATAAAAGCCATTTATTGGTACATTTCTAAATGTTAACGGATGTCAGCTTCAGTTTAGTTTAAAGACCCTTGGTTCACAGGGGGGGATAAATTGCCTGTGCTGTTCTAGGGAAATACTCCTCTGGCCCTGACAGACAATGACAGAAACTGGCCTCTGCCACTAGCAGTGAGGTATCACATGGGAGCGAGAGCTCCTTTGTCCCTGGTTCTAATTTATTTATGTGGCTAATCTTCAGGGGGTGGAGCGGCCGGGCTCAGATGTATGTCATTTTACATGGGGACCCACCAGAAGGATCAGCGACCTTGCAGAGACATTGCCATAATCATGTGATTTGTTTCAATTAGCACAAAAAATCTGTCTTAGCTTGCAATAACATAAACAAGGACTATCGAGGGACCCGTCCTCTCCACAAAAAAAGTCTCAAAAAGTTCTTATACAGCTGTGCATCACCTATAAACTTAGAACACTTAATTCCTCTCCTATCCATCGTTTACGGTTGTAGTCAGCAGAGAAGTTAATCAAATTACTTGAAATAGTTAGCAAAGTACGAGATGTTACTAAACAAATTTAAAGTTTGGAATTTGTAGTCTTGTTTAACATGAGAGCTGCATCGCGGGCATCCCATAAGATTCAGTGTCAGAGCCAAGACTGCATTCATCCTTACCCAACAGCATTTATTTGGACAGAGGTGCAATGGCAGCAAAAAAGGAGTGGAGGAGATGGAGGCATGATTAGCATCAGCCTTCCCAGAATGCTCTGGTATGACAAATGACTGACTTCGAACAATATCTAAGGCGATCAGGATAAAGTACCAACCATTTCAAGGCTCAGCAAAATTCTATTTCTAATTAGACTTTGCACCACACACCAAATAAAAATTGTTCCCATGGCATTTTGGCCTATCAACTGTTTCTCCGATCGCTGAAATAAAACGAATAAAGAAAATGATTAAAGTGATAACAAAGGCATAAAATTTAAATTATTGAGGCACCACATCTGGGATCTGTATGTCACTGCGCTGCCATTTTTACCCTCTCATTCAGCACTCCATTCTTTCTGCATGAGAGAAACTGCAAAACACAGGGAAGCAAGGAAAAGGAGAGAAAGAGCAGGAAGAAATTGTAACATTAAAAGGTAGAAAGCGAGAACGCAAATAGGCCTTCAGCTTTAGCGTTATTAATGACTCTTCAAAGATCTCAGACTTTTCCAATCTCTCAGAGAAGCGCATGAAGGAGTCTGCAGATGAAGCTGACCTTCAAAATGTTCTTTGGTCTTTAGTTAAGAAATTCACTCGCCATTATGGCATCATTAAGGAAACAAGGATAAAATTACTCCATGGTTAATGGCCTATAGGATCCCCCACCAAAATTTGTTTCAGATCTAATAAAACTGTGCTTAACACACTCGAATGAATTATGAGGACTGTTATACAGGGTATTAAAATGTGGAAAATACATCTTTGAGAGCTTGGAGGACTGGACTTTTCAAATCAGATAGTAGAATGGGATTTTCTGGGCAATAAATTCCACCATGTCTCAATTTAATTTCTTTCAGCTCTTAAATCTGAAGGTATGATTCATTGTGTGGTTTGGATCATCTTTAAAATAAATCATGTAGTCAACTTTGCTATTTCCAAGAAGAGTAAACACAAGTGTGCATTCACATGTTACATGCAGTACATGAACATGTTAAATAGCTTGTTTTCAGACATGCCTTTGCTTTATAGAAGTAGATTAAGAAAACCTGTCTCATTGATTAAGCTGTGTTATTTGAGGTTATAACTCATTAAGATCTCAATTAAATTGATGTTTGCATTTACATTTGCTTAACATTCTGCTGAGAAAAAGGATACAGAGTTGGTTATTAGCATATCGCATCAGAGGGTACAGAAAGCAGGCAGGAAGCTGTTATGGAGAAAAATTAAGCTGCAGGCTATTGAGGCTCTTCATTGTCTCATATACAACCACATAGCAAACCCGCAGAACTGTGTCATTTGCACCACTTATTACCTGCTATTGTAATCCAGACCTTGATGCCATCATGAAATACAGACTTATTATAAAGAGGGGGAAAAGTTAGCCCAAGATGGTGCCACAGAGAGGTGGTGTGTGTGGTAATGGCATTTGCTCTCTTTAAACTTTAATCTTTCCTATTAATTCCCTGCAACTGGAGAATGTACGAGAGTTAATGTTCCATGAACGTGTTTCTCACTCCGCAATCTCTTCAAGCTAATTACCTTCAGGTGCTAAATGGTGGGAAATTGCCATCCATTTGGATGAGAAAAATTTCACCTCCTGCTCCCTAGTGAAACATTTTTTTGCCAGGCACATTAAGAAGAAAAAAAGAGGAAAAGAGGCAGGCCTCCACCAAGGTAAACAGTGGTCATAAAACTACCTCTTCCTGGTCTTTTCTGTCCTCCTGCCTGAAACAGAAAACCCTAGTCTCCTCTCTCCCAATACATAGCTTACTGGTGGAGGTCAGGTAGAGGCCAACAGGTGCTTTTCTTGACAAGGGGAATGCAGAACAGATGTTTGATTGGCATGAATCATCTATACTGCCCATTAAAAACTTATGATGTGAAAGGATAGGACTCCTGGTACTAGGTTACTGTTTAATTTGACGTCAAAACAGAAAGGAGATCTTGAAGTTTCAGGCTCCCATTGGTTGGATGTTCAGTATCAATCAATCAGGTTTGGCCTTCAAATGTGTTGGCAGACAGCTTGTTTTTATTGTGGTTTTGTTCAACTTCTGGGCCTCAATTTACAAAGATTCACTATTACTTTGATCAACTATTATGACACTTTATTCAATAGCTTTGTTTGCTGAGTTGTGAGTATATAATGACATAGCCAGTTTTAGCCAAATATGTCAGAAAATCGGCAAAAGAAAATGAATGCACGTTTCCATCCATTACCGATATGTGAATATTAAGACTTACTTCATGGAAATGAACAGCTGCCGCCTCTACTTCTTCACTTTTGTGCCAATAAACCATTGCAAAAGAACAAGAGGGCACAACAAGAAAACTGAATTTAAAGAATGGCAGTCTCAAACTGTAGAAAACATGATGAAAGTATAGTATTGGTTTGTTTCATGTATTCATTTGAGTAACGTTAAAGCCGCTCCACACAGATCTAATATTTGTGTCTGCTACTAATTTTAGTCTCTCCAGTGGATGGGTATACTTGAATACTTGTTGTATGTCATGATTTATTTGCTAAGAGTGTTTTCATTGCACTTTGTTGCATTTTGCTTTTCCACCTCATATTTTTTCATAACTTTCTGACTCCACCCAGGTGGAAAATACAATAAAACAGGTGGATGGAAAAGCACTTAGAGAAACAACTCTACCACTAAGTGCATATTGAAGCCAAAAAAGTATTTAGACATATTTTACACATGCAGAATATCTTAATAATTTTTAGAGTGAAAACTGACATGACTGTTCCTTAAATGTGTGTTATATTTTTAAACACTTGTACATACACAACTACTACTATGGCACAATTTTAATTACATTGCCTACATTTTTAATTACATTTTAATTTACTTTTTTTCACATTGAAGCAAGTTGTTTAGACAATATAAATTGAGGACTTGTGAAAGACCTTTAGTTGCTTGTGGTTACCTACCACTCTTTTGGTGCTGTGGTATGTTTACGTTATTCACAGAAAAGCAATAAGTAGCAATAAAAATGGAAGACCAGCATTGTTGAACAAGAATAGATTTGTCTCTTAATGTTTTCTACACAAACCATACGTAATAATTTATTTTTATACAGATTGTAGTTAGTTTTGTCCATGCTGCAGCCCAAAACACTGTGTCCATCCAACTGTATTCAGCCCCCTGTGAACTCCACATGAAACCCTCATGGTGCAGTTCAGCGGGTTCTCAGAAAGTCAGGAAGATGCATCATATGAGGGGAGTAAAAAGGCCAGCTGGGATGGGTGGGCCACATTGTGATCACTCACCTTCATCCCTGATTTGTAGTCATTATCCCTACCAGCGTTTGAAGATCAAAAACAAGGACAGGGAGAGTGATGGGGGACACAGAGAGGCAGCCGGAGAAAGAGAATGGGGGGAAATGAGTGAAGGAGGGAGGGACAAAGAGACGTGTGCGTGTGTGCGTGTGTCTGTCCCACTGACTGCCATTTGCCCCTGTTTGTTGGATATAGGTGGCAGCGATGTTGGGGAGTGGGTGGGGTAGGGTGGAGGGTGGATAAGGGTGATAGCACCTTAAAACCAACCAAGCTGCAAAAGCAATGAATATTAAATTCACGCCTAAATAGCTGGGTCTATGTGAAGCATTACTGTATTATAATTTTAGATTTGTCACTGATGGGATGCAGGTTTGAGTTGGAACAACAAGGCACGTCAAAGCAATCTTTACTCCTCTGATAACGGCACAGCTGTAAATTGATAATCTTATCATGAAATATTTTGAATTTGGCCTTTGGTGGTTTTTCAATCGGACAAATGCAAATAAAGTGTGTTTTATTTGTGCTGGGAAGGGTGATAAGGTAAGACAGTAAAAATAGGAACGTATAACAATTAGAGGTAAATATAATTTCTCTTTACCCATCCATGTCCCAGGCAGAGTGTGAGAAGACTCCCATCAGGCCATTGTATAAATTATCCAAACCCTTACTGTGCTGAAATCTATCCCCAACTGTTTGAGTGAGAAAGCAGAGATTTTTACCTCCTTTTTTAGATTTAATTATCTTTTGTTGTTCTTTTTATCTACCTTCAAGGATTGTCCTCAGTGGGGGGTTAAAAGAATGGGAAGTGGAAAAGACGAGGGGGGTGTGTGATAGCGAGCGCTGGGTATGTAGGGCTAGTTTGTCCTCTGTTTGATCTGATTCCTTACAATGACACAGCGGGAAATTAAATATGAAACCGAATTAAAACCACTACTTAATGAACAACGGGGAAACAAAGTTGGCTCCCTTCCAAATTAAGTGAAAGTCTAACTTCTCCTCAGAGCATTACCTCTTTAGTTCAGCTTAGTCTGGGGTAATTTTCGTTTCGCTTAGACACAACATTTAGGGAAGTGTTTGATGGTTTGTAATAAAATCCCAATTTCAAACCATTTATCTTGGAAAGTACATCTAGAAACAGTGCACTTTTGACTGTTTGGAGTGTAACATCAAGCAGTTTAATTACTCAGTTTTTGTGAAATGCATTGGAGGTGAGCTATCCACAGTGGCAAGCCTTCCTACAAATTGATTTAATAGACCTTCTGAAGGAGCCTTGCCTTTCTCTTTTAATATACAGTATATAAATAATTTAGTTGAAACCCATACTGTATGTGCATTCATTCACATAAAGACTGAGGAACAGTACAGAAATGAAACATTGTTTTTGGCTGTTACATTTGTTTCTTTTCTCTGTTTTTTGTTCCATGCTTTTGCTTCTCTGAGCTTTAAAATGTTGCTCTTTAGAATATGTTGCAGCCAACCAAAGTATTAGGCTATATCTAAGATTTCATGTTTTTGTTTCATTAAGCAACAGGAGGATCTGATTTAGGGATAAATTACATGAACAGAATTGGTCATAGAAACATAATAAACTATTAAGTTAAGGTTGTACATATATTTTTACTTTTACTTTCTACCATGTCTATCGCCAACAATTGCATCCTACCTATTAACAAATCACCAGGTTGAAATGAGAAATAATTTAAAACTGAAAGAATACTGAATGCAACAAAACACTGTCGAATGATGCCTTTGGCAGGTGGAACTGCTCCCCTGCCAAACTGTCACCATTTAGGCCCGATAACGCAGGTAATTGCATTTCCAGAAGAACTGGAGCAGATGAAACATGCTGTGGACAGATACCGCTGGCACACTGGCCCCTTCTGTTGGAAAATTTCATTTTTCCACAAGGAATCCATGAATGCTAAGGCTGAATCCAAATCCGTTTTTCCGCACTTTATCAGTGTGTGGCCCACCAAGTGGGGAGATGGAGGTAATTCATTCAGCTGAGACTCACCACCCTAATCCAATTTCCAGCCTCCCCCAGCAAGAGATAATTACAAGTATTAAAGCTGTTAGGACAGGGGGAAAGGGCCCTCTCTCTGAAACTCTGCTGCAGGCCCTGGAAATAACGACTGAGCGGGGGGATTTCTGCTGGGAGAACTCAAGCTAAGGTATTGTTCAAAACTAAGAAAGTGTGTTAACTAATGAGGCAAAGGGATTCTCAAGGTATAAAAGGACACCCATAGCCAAATGTCATTACAGACCCCAGGACTTTTTTTTCTTCTCTTTTTCCTCGTGCATCACTTAAGCCTCCGCGAACAATTGGTCATTTCATGTGTAAAGACAAGTAAGGGTTCTTGCACAATCAGTATGCATATAATAGTCCTTGGAATGTCTCATCGCTTTTAACTCCAGATGACCTTCATAATCAGATGTACAGCCCTTCTCTGTAACGACAGCTCTATAAGAAATACTCCAAACCAATGTTTAAAGGTAATATAACAAGATTACTGGCATTAAAAAGGAACTTGTCCGTCACAGCGTTGCCTACTTAGAAAAGTAACTTGTTAGAGTACTTTTGCAATACCAGATCGAAGCACTGTAACTTCTCTGAGATTGGGCCTCTCCACCAGTGTTGTGGAGCTTTTTCAAGTAGAGCTCTTCGCAGCTGATATTTCTAACATATATATCTAACATACCTGACATACCGTGGCCCACTGGTTAGCACTGTGGCCTCCCAGCAAGAAGGTACCAGGTTTGAACCCTTGTTTTTCCGGGCCTTTCTGTATGGAGTTTGCACGTTCAGCCCCAACCCGGTCTCACACTGGTTTGTGAAATGATCTTGTAACTAAGATTTATTATTTTGTGACGATCCCTGGGCGCAGCAACAGGAAACAGGGAAATAAAACGCCACATGCCGGTCACAGCAACGGGACGGCCCGCCACACGCAGGAAGGGATTCCCGGACAACACGATCCACAGTCTCTGTGGCACACAGCAACGGGGAAATGAAATGGTTAAACTCTGGCCACAACAGGACGGTTGTGGTTTGGAAGAAAATGAACAAGCAAAGGAACTGTCACACACAGGACAGGCCAACAACAACATGACGGTGGTGGTTGAGAAGAGAATAACACAGAAAGGAACTGCAACACACAAGACAGAATCCCCAGACTCCTGTTGTTTGAGCCATCCACCACCCGACCAACCTCCTGGAGTTTCGGTTTTCAATACTACTCACTACCGTAATCGTTCCGTGATCATGGAATAGGCTTGCCATTGAAATACATTACTTTAAAATTCATAATCAACACACAAAAAAAACGACATTAATGTGATCTGTACACGAATCAATAGATTCAATAACGTGACAATTTCACAAACTGTCATGAGACTGGGCTGTCACCCGGTGTCTGCGTAGGTTTACTCAGGGTGCTCCAGTTTCCTCCCTCAGCTAAAAACATTTTCCCCTCCCTCTCTACCGAGTGGCTATGATAAAGTGGTATCACTGAGACCATCCACATTCAAAAAACAACCTCATTAGTCGTTTGGTCAAGCAGCAATCACGACCCATGTTTACATTTATAGTGGCAGCGCCCTCTAATGGCCATAGTAATTATAACGAAAGCAAAGCAGGAGCTGAGAGAGTATAAGAACGCGAAACACCACATAAGGAAGTAGGTTAGGGTGTGGAGATGGGTCAAACAACCAAATGTAACATTACTTGTTACTTTTTTAACACATCATCCCCAACGCTGCTGTGACACATTTTACTTAAGTCAATGCCAACAATGCTTTTAAAACTACCAAAATAGTAAACATAGCCCAGTAGGTCATCATCAAAAATCTCACTTTTCACTGTTTGTCCTAGCCTGAGCCACTCCAACACTGCAGCCACCAGTGGTAAACTATACCTTTTCATGTCTTTGAAGCCACAATGGAGGACTGAGGTTGGAGCAGCACAGAGGGTTTCTTTTTTCTCTCTCCACTGCTTAAACTTTGACTCCTCAAGGAGCGGAATCTGCAAAAAGCTCTAATTAACGGAAGCGGAGACGCTCCTGCACTCTCCCATTCAGCGCTCCACAATAGACAAACCTATGAAGCAGAACCAGGAATGGAATATTGAAGGAATGAATGGAAACGCACCCAAATAAGAGACCCGACATTACCCCGGTCCACTCTTAGTCCCTGCTCTTTATTGTTTATCTTTGTTGAAGAGGGTCTGTCACAGCAGTCCCATTCTTTATCAATTACTGAAGATCAAAGAGGCGTAGAGGAGAGGCATGCTGATGAAATGAAATGTGTTACTGAGTTTTCATATAATCTCTGACTATTTTTCCATGAATATGTTTAGACATAGTTGCACACAAATAAGAACTACATAGTTCTGTGTAGTGTATTATTTAAAGGCCATCCACAGGGCTGCACAATCCTCTAAATCTCCGTAGGGAGTTGGTTTGGGAACCGGAGGGTCGCTGGTTCAAGTCCCTATACGGATTGAATTACGGTAGCTGGAGAGATGCCAGTTCACCTCCAAGGCGCTGCCAAGGTACCCTTGAGCCAGGCACACATTAATAAAAAGTATACATTTTTATCAAAATTGTGTTGTAGAATGTATATATTTAATTCAATTATAAAAATTCAATTAAGTAGTAGAACATAAGAAAATGTTTAAAAGTGTTACATTTTCCAATTTTTAAAATACTTTAAAAACTCCTCAACCTGCACCAAAAACAAACCCCTTGTTACTTGACCCATTGCATGTACTTATACCACTCCAATCTGTCAGAAGGTTTTTGAGATATCCCAGTATCTAAGAGAAGAGGCACAAACAACATCTAACAAAGCACAAAAAGAGCAACTGTAAAACACAATCTCTTTGGTGAATATTACAGGATGTATTATCCTATATTTGTCATGTAATATATACGTTTCTGTCCAACAAGAGACAATATTTTACTTTGTCAATGTGAGTGATTCTAATTACTGGAGTTAAAAAAAAAAGTCAACTTTGTTTTCCGTAACTCACATTTCGGGGACTTCCCACAGCTCCTTGCATATTATTACCAGCCATTTCAGAGAAATGTTAATCCAATTACTGAGACTAAAACTGGTCCTTTCCCATTTCTATTTAGGTTTGTTCAGGCTCCAAGATGAGTCAGTTACCCCTGTTTGAACGTTTTGGTAATTAAAGAAATGAGCTTGAAATGTTTCTGCAACAGGTTCCATCAGAATAGACGATAGTAGGCAATGTTTTTCACTACAAAATGGTTTATTTCTACTCTGATTGGGTTTCAATCTAAGGAATTACCTCCTGCTGCATTCTAGATTTTTAGATATTTTCTTCCCAAAGTGTAAACTATAAATACTTGAGTCAGTGAGATATGTTTTGAGACATTTACAAAGCAAAATAAGGGTATTTGAAAGCACATTTCAACAACAAGGCATTTCAAAGTAAGACATTAAAAGGTATTAAGACAAGATATCAAAGAAACACACATAAAAAGACATAAATATGATTGTGAAACTGTAAAATAAAATAGAAGTTAAAATAAGAATGTGACAGATTAAACAGGAGAACAAACATTTCAGTGCAGCTACGATGACATTAACAAATAGTCCCAAATTGAATTGATAAAAGGCAGTGGCAAACGAAAGTCTTAAGCCTTAACCCAGTCTTAGTCAGGGAGTCGCAAAGCACTTCTTGGGATAAATGGTTGCAAATTACAAGCAGGTGGGATTCAGTTGAAATACACTTGGAGAGGGTGTCAGATTGGTACATAGTGTATATTGTTGCTAAAGGGGCAGAAATAGCCTGGCAGCTCATGTTATTAGAAATACTGACATTTCTATTCTTTCCCAAAGAATGTTTACTATTGTTTGCAAGCTTTATTTCCTTGAAATATTACACATACTCGGTGTGGGGGGAACCTGCACGGGGTCTTGTTGTGTGGAGTTTTTAATATGTCACAGGCATAGTGCTGTTTGGAAATGCAGTGTATTTTACTCAGCCCCCAATAATCTATTCTGTTCAGCCAGGCGCACACATTGACAAATGTTTCCAGCATTAGGTATTTACCTAGTGGGATGTAATGGATGTAAAGAGTTTGAAAATGCCTGGCGCACTAACAGCATGGGCAGTAGCAAGACTATCTAGACTGAGGAGAAAATACACTATTCAAAACAGAATCAATGGCTCTGAAGGATGGTGTGTGCGATTTGTGTGTGCATGGTCATGCGCTCTCATGTACGTGTTTGTGTTTATTTCCCTCTGTATATATGTGTGCGTCTGTTTGTGCTCTAAAGCGCTGACTGTAAACTTACCATAAGTCACTCTAGACAGAGTAATAGTTTTAGCAAAAGCCATGCAGTGGAGATGTAAATATTTTTCCTTAAGCAAAGACAATATACAGGCATTAAGTGTCACAAAGTATTCCTGTCTGAAAGAATAAATGGGTGCTCTCGCCCAAAAGTTTACTTGGGAGAAGTTATATAAAGAATTGCAGGCTCCACAAAGTTTTTCTGAAATACTGAGGACATCAAAAACTGCATATTATATTAGATTTATTTTCCCCACATGTAATTGATTGAATCATCAGTTGTATTTTCTTTATGTTAAACATCTATTGATGTACCAAACGAGCCATCTGAACACTGCCAGGAATATAATTCTGGTTGGGACAGTTTACTTCTTTGATTTTAATTCTTGTTCATAGTCCAAACATAGACAAGAGTCAGTGCTTGATAGACAAACAAATTGTAGTTGTAAAATGTAAACCACCTCAGCTCACCAAATCCTTGAATTTTCAGGAAGAAATACCAAGGATTGATTGCATTGATTGACATGTTCAATACCATTGCCAAATACAATGTCTGTTTCTGCAGCGAATGTGAGCACATTTAAACACAAGATTTTTTTTTGTCTTTAGCACATTACGTTTTCTTCACGCTTGTGTTGTAACGGATGCACAAGTATTTTTTCTAAATAAAATTAGCTAAATTGAAATTCCAGTAAAAACTTAGAATGTGACTGAGCATTCAACACCAACTTTCAGCACTTAACAGTTTTTTGTCTTCAGTCATCCATACCTGGTGCTATAGATGTATTTGATCTCTACTAAAAAAAGTAGTAGTAGTAGTAGATCTACATGTACGTCCCTGGCAGGCTGAGAGATGAGAGAATCTGCAGGGACAGAGGTCAGTTTTGGGACAGTTTGAAGGGGCTGATCCCTGGTTCAGCTTGGATTCTCCTCGCATCATCTGTTGGCTGATCTTTTGCTCTCTCTCTCTGTCTCTCTCTCTCTTTCCTTGAAACAACTTTTCAGCCCTATAGAGGCCTACACAAGCCATCTTATTCATTTCATGGACCATGCGTCCAGTCAGACGTACAAACGGGTGGGACACTTTCAGACAAAAAGCGGTAAGCTAATTTAAAGTACAAAGATTGTTTTTCTTCTTATTACTGTACCTTACTGTTAAGTAGTAGTCATGTTAGTGGCTTTGTAGGAAAAAAATGACCAAACTTGTAAAGCACTTTTCAGTGACTTTCAAGTAAACTTTGAAACAGTTTTAGGAATAATGTGGGTAAAAATGGGGGAAAAAAATTAAACATGTGGCTGGGTTGAAGAAAGGGCAAGTCTGACGCATCAAAAGTCCCGTATATCTTTTTGAAATGGGATTTATAATCCAGCCTACAACAGGAGGGCTGCTATGATGTGCAGTCAATATATGGGTGGCACACCCCATAAAGGCCTCTGCCTTTTTTTTGTGTGTCTGTGTGTTTGATTTATTGTCACAGTAGCTCAGCTCAGACGGCCTCATGAAACCTTTGTCAGTCCACTAACGACACTGTTTTTGTTATTTGAATAATTTCTTTCCTTTAACATTTCCATTAAATATTACTGCAGTAAAAAGTCACTGTTTCTACTTGTATGTACCACAATGTAAAGAAAAAAGAGGGTAGTACTGTAGTTTAAAGAATAGCTACGTATTCAAGAAAAAACATTATTGGTATCTTAGATTTCCTGTGTTTTATGATTATTCAAATTACAAAGTGAGTCTTGCTGAAGGAGGTATTGGCTAATTACTAAAGAATGAATTTGTAATTAATGAATTAATACTGTTTTGTGATGCCAATGAGCAATGGTGTCTTTTAAACTGTACTTTACGTTAAGTGAACAAGATGAACCTGTTAGTCTGACATACCGCTGGAATTAACCAATATGGCCATATTAGCCCATGTTGAAGAGATAGACTGTAATATTTTCTGTCTGCAATTATTATTGTAGATCGCTCAGGTTCAAGGGTGTGCGCTACTTTACTTACAATCTTAATTTACATAGGCACATTGTTCCTTTAGTCTTCAACATTTGTTCCTTGTATTTTTACAGTATGATGTTTTATTACACAAAAAAAGGTTTGTCCGGTCAAAATAATTTGTGGATTTAAGGTAAACATGGGCTAATTAATTTAATTTCCAATCAATGTAAACATTTTGAAATTACATAACCTAGCAATTATTTATTTGCTGTAATTAGTAAGTGACTTTTTTATAATGTATATTCAGTTATTTTTAGGGACAGACATGTCAGCAAACTGTACGAAACCAACCTTTGCCAAAATCCCCTCGTAATTTTAGCTTAATGTTGCTCCAGACAAATTAAGTGCAAGTTAATGATTAAGCCATGGATCTATCAGACACTTGGGTATGGGAAAGTTTTCGGGAGGAACCGGCCTAGTTCAAAAATCATTAAAACGTGCTGACAGCGATGGGAGAACAAGTTCCCACTTTGATCCGATGACAGACCTGAGCTCAGCCTAACGTCATCCTCCTGCTCTGCCTCCGCTCTCTCACATTTATTAACTCTGAGGTTCAGACAACAACGCCTTCCACTTAAAATCTGGCACTTATAATACTCCTGTGAAAGGTATTAGGACATATACAGGCGTAATCCACCAAGAGTGCACTTAAGTGCTTTGGTTTGCTTCCCATACAAATTTGTTTAGGTTGCAAAGTAGAAATCCAAGATATTAAGATTTGATTGCTATCGATGTTTCTCTTATTTTTTTATAACACATATTGAGACACTTTTATTTAGTATTTGACATCTAACAATAACCCTGATTAATGTCTGTCTGTGTAATGAACGACAGCGGACCGATATATGCAATCTCTACTTACATGTTCTTCCTAACAAGTTTGCATGGATAAATACAGCTGATTTATTTAAGAAATTTTAAGTCAAAAGATACATTTCGGAAGATTTGCCTTACACAATCGTTACACAAAATGATTATTTAAATCTAACTTTGCTGCATGTTTTTTTTTTTGACATCTGACAGAAAGACACAGAGGCAGAAAGAGAATGATCGTTGGAATCGTTGTTTGTTTGTTTGTTAGAGCAAACTTTATTGTTTGTTGGGAAGGATTTATCTGCACCCTGAATCATGTCCTGACTTGAGCCTCAGCAGTACGTGACAGTGGTATAAGTCAGCTGTAAGCAGCTGCCCCGGTGTAGAGATGAAGGTCTTCTGCTGCCCCCCAGGGGCTTATAGAGGAGATCACAGGCAGTCCTGCAGCCAGCAGCTCTTTCATTTCAGGTGATGCAGTTAAAACACGTGTAATGTATTTGTGTATGCTCATGCTGAAGGAACAGATCTAAGGACAGTAGTCTGGACATTGTGTTCTTTTATATGAATAGCATGCTCAAAACAATATAAAACTAAGTGCTTGTACTCTTCTTTCTATATCTGGGAAAATACGTATTATTTCATTACACTGGTTGTTAGGACTGCACAGTTAGTATGCACATTTACATTTCAGTATATTTTATTCATTTTATGTGACAATGTAAAATAATGCACATAATGCAATAATACAGCACTGACTGTGCTTTCTTGCAGCTGTCCTGAAGCTGATTTTCAGAAGAGAGTCAGGAAAATGAATCAAATTGGTATTTAAATGATTATTAGAACATTCATGTTATACCATTAAAAAACCATCACAGGATATATAACTGGGTATATATTTACTCCAGCTGCACAAAGCAAGGCTTAACAACACGCCATGTGTAAAGACGTCTTATTGAATCGTAGTATGGAGCTTCAGTTCACTGTGTAAAGAGGAAACGCTGAAGTGCATTAGGACACATAAACGCTCATAACATCTGTTTCCATTGTGTTACAGAGGGTATCGTTTTGTAGCAAGCAATATGTGCCATCAGTGACTGGTGGAATAATATTTGTGTTTCCCTCTAAAACAGACACACTGTCACAGAAGCACTTGTCTACATTTTGTAGTTGCTCGAGGAAAATAATTGCCTTATCTGCAACTGTCAAAATGATGAATGCCCTGGAGAGCAAAGAGAATTGACTGATGGAATTGGGGGAAATCTAATCCCTGATCTGAACACTTTGTATAATACATTAACCCCTCTGGTAGAATAGGCTGCACAGAAACAGATTTGTATAGACTTGTAGAAATAAATTCTACAAAGGCTGAAGGATCGATAAAAACATCAGGAGTTATGGCATCGTCTGCACTGAGTCAAACAGAGCTTCAGAAAACATTAAGTGTATTGAGATGTATGCTGGAGTTAAGTCAAAAAACAGAATTTGATCAAATAAAATATTTGCATTATCCGCACCATATTAAACTATAAGTGATTGTGAGAAATCATGTTACAGCAGCCAGGTGACATACCCAACAAAAACAAATGAGGGTAAGAACCAAAATACAACCGAAAAGCCAAAAATACACAATAACTTAAATAGAATACTTAAAAACTGTAAGTACGTGTTTCAAATAGAACTTTACTCCAACATGCATTGAATATACACTGTACATATTGCAAGATATTTATAATGGCGTTTGGTACTAAATTTTTCTATTTTTCAACCACATGGCGCTGAGCGATAAACACAACCAGTGTTCAGGTATTGATCTATTCCATGTAGAATAAAAGGAAAAATTACCATTTTTGTTAAATCTGGTGACAGATCTAAAGATAAAAAGAATAATAGTAAAGCAAATTGAAAACCAAAATGTTTCTCACAATCATTTTCTAGCAGCGTAGGGTTGGACACTTTTCAATATCTATATAATAAAATGTTGCAAATGTATCCAAAATCACATGCAAAATAATCAAACATGTTTAACGCAGTTATCATGTTCCACTGTTTTGCACTTTGTCTGACAAATCTTTTTCCTTTTTATTTAAAACAAAACCTTTTTTTAACTTTTCATATTTACAATAAAAGCCGTCAGTAATATTACATTATCACCCCCAAACATGTACATTACAAAATTAGTATTAAAGGGAATTTTCATCAATAATCAAAGACCAAATGAAAAGGAAAATATATCTTTATCCTGTTACACAAAGACGCTTGATTGCAATCTTATCTTTGGCTGAACATTTAAGTGACAACTGCAGAGAAATAATGGTTCAGTTAAGAATGCAATGCTAAAAATGAACACAGTGGGATATGCACAGGAGGATGATGGTAAATTATCTCCTCCATCGGTCCACAAGCAGCAGAGTGGAAATCTCATCCAGATATGAAGGGATATCTCGCCTGATTAAAAACCATATTAACTTTTCATAACCTAATGTTCTCAAATGAAGTTTTCTAAAAACGAAAACCTGTGAACGGGTTCTCCCTCTTTTTTGTCACACTTGGGTGGAATACATTATCCCCAATATTAGGAGAGAACATACCTGTAACAGGTTAATGACCTCACACTTTCCACACCATTTCACTTAGCGGGCCATAGCCAGGAAAAGCTAAACCCTTCACTCCCCTCACTAAATTATGAATTAGCCAAAAGGTGAGGCGATTAAAGATTCAACATTTTACGGTTCGACCAATAGACGGTGTCCTCGTTGAGCTTGGGTGGTGATATCTTCAACCATTAACTGGAAAATGTCTTGATAGCCATTACGAAGGGCATGAATATTGGAAGAGGAGCACAAATAATCCAGAAATTACCAATCAAAGTGTTTGTGACCTCAGAGAACAATTACTATCTGCAGTATAAATGAAAATGTACAGCACAATCTTCATCTATATACAGTACATTAATAAATCAATAACATATAGAAAAGCATTAGATCATGGGGAGTTTGGATTATGTGCCATAAAATAGTGGAAATATTTCAACAGCTGCCATTTTTTTTCATCATTATAAAATACTATTTTTAACAATATCAACAAGAATTCTTAACCAATGGTTAAGACAGGTTCCTGACCCGGGTGTTTTCAAACCATCCAGACTCTTACAGTTGCGTCTGCGTGTCACACCTCCTCAGCCTTACCCGCTCTGTAGCGAGCGCTGACAGGTCACATGGCACAAACGGAGATGTCTGAATAATTTGAACAAATGCTAAATCATTGCAAAGCAGACAGAGAGATCAGCCACGTGAAAGTGAAGTGTTTGCACTTCCCCAAGGCTCAGTGGCATCTGTTCTACATGTGTGCAGCAACAACATCCATGTTTCACCAATTAATTGTGCTTGTATTAGAGTAAATGTTAGACTTTGAAGCGCTATAGTGATAATTGCTTGGTCCATTTCTGGACCCACGTATTAATGTTCAAGAGTATAATGTGAGCCATTTAATGGAAAATCCTTCAAATGGTCTGAAATTCATATTTAATTTCAGTGATTTCAAAGATGTATTAGTAGCCTACATTTCAAAATCTCTTTTTTACTTTTTGTGAACCCCAGTCTTGGAGTCTTCTTTGAAAAAAGTGTTAAGCAAACATTAGCAGAACAGGATTGTGAATAGGAGGGTTGTGGGTCCAATTACGGTCTGTTGGTTTAGCTCGAGGCCACCAGGGAGAGCTGTGCTTGTTTCTCAGAGTCATTGGAACAAACCTCTCCAACAGCCCCAGCCCTGCCACAAGGAAAGTTCTCCTTAATTACACCTTTCTTGACGTATAAGAACAGTAAAAGAGGTGTTTTGCTCAATCATCTTGTCTGAGTTGAAAAATTTGAAAACTTTTTTTTCCTCCCAATGAGGTATTCCCGAATTCTTTAACCTGGCAAAGGAATGATGTACATGACTCCTCTGCAGGATGTGAGGTTGTTGGGGTCTGTTGCTTCGACTGGCCATTAACTGGGGATTAGTGATGGTGGGGCACAAATCCCTTTGAAGAGGTAATTCCTCACACTTCCTTGCTATAGAAAATCAGGAAGCAATCATAGAAGAAACTATGCAGATGGTCCACACAGGGGAACCTGTGACCATTTTTCTTCAGTCACAATTAAGACTTGGAGTAGCCGCTGCCATTGTGGAAACTTAGCACGTCAGAAATTTCAAGGGGACATCAGAATTAGATCTGGGTCCGTCACGCAATCGTGTTTAAGGGGAAATGGTAACAGTGAGATCAAATGTTTCTTCTTTTTTTTAAATTGTAAACAGTGTTTACAAGCTTGTGTAACCCAGCACAGTCACTTCACACTTTCTCATATATCTGTCAACACAATATAATCCAAGCTGGTATATAGCATGGCTATAAGGCTGTAAAAGTTGTTGGAGGGGAGATCCTCATAAAATCACATATAGATGCTTGGAGAAGTTGAAGAATATATGTTAGTGAGAGTGATGACTGGGAATGAATGGTTGGAAGTTATTAGTGCTGTATGTTGGAGCACACTGACCTCTACAGGGGCAAAAGGTTACAAGACTAAGATCTCCATTGGGACTCTGGGACTCTATTGAAAAAGTCTTCAGTGTATTATGTTTAAATTATACAAAATACCTCAGAGTGATTCCCAACGTGGAACCCTTTTTAAAAGGGGCGTTGTGTGTACTGCACAGCAACAGGTTTTAAACAGGTTTCTCTTTGGTTTCCTCCGGTGGTCTCTCTAGTAAATTGTTAGCATGTCGTCCAAGCCAACCGTACAGTGTTGTATATAGCACTGGGGGTTTGTTCTCTCTTTCAGAGCTGTTTCTGAATTTTAAATCACTGACTTTCTAAAAACCAGAGGCCACTTGGTTTTACTTGCAAAGCTAAAATTGAAGGTTGGATACATCACTTGTATTTAAAGTAAACTGAGAGGTTTGAGGCAGTTTTAAAGGTTGTAGTTGTGCTGTTGCACTTACAGTGGGTGTTTACTCTGTTAGTTTGACGTCAAAACACAAACATATGAATTATTTTTTTATAAGGTGCAATTCTGCCTTTACAGCTTTGGTTTCTCCCAGTGAGGAGTCTGTAAAGGCAGTCACTCGGCCCATATTCTGTATGTTTTCTCTTAGTTTTGATAATGCCATTTTAGAAATGTGGAGATTATGTCAAATTAACTGTAAAACAAACATTTCAATCATCAGTCCTTCATTTTTTGGTGGTTTCTTAGCTGTGTGCTTTCCTAAAACTTAACGCTAATAAATTAACTCTGAAAAAGATGTAGCCAAGACAACGTTTTACAAAACAAACAGGATAAGTAATGTCAAATGTTTATTACATACCATACTGTTTATGCATAATACATTTGTATTGTATTTATATTTTCTAATTGTATGCAAGTGAATTAGATTGAAAGTCATATTAAAATGTAAGTAATTTCTTTCAGCAGATTTAATATATGACAGGTAAAGTTAACAGTTAAAATGAGAACTATTAAAGACCATAGTTAACTTGATGATAAAGAAAATGATCAGGAAATTATACGCAATAAATCCACACTTTGAGGAGGCATTGGGTTGTGTACATTAGATTTCAACCCCAACACAATGTGTGCAGTTAATTCAAGAGAACTGCCTTAATATGATGATGTAACACCTCTGTTAATTAGATAGCGTAAACCGTTTGTGATCTGTTCTCTAAAGCTTTCAGGTCAGTAAATAATTAACGTATGTTTGCATGGATATTAAACATTACTTCAATCACTATTATCACATGTTATGTTATCTGTCCTTTAGCCAATTATCAGCATTGTGACCCAGCTGGAGGGCCCCCGGAGCCACAGTTGCTGCTCCCTCTGCCTCAAGCTGCTGCCATCGGATTATCGGCCGCTGGGTTACACGTCAGTCGGCTAGAGATTTGATTAGCAACATCTGTGAAAGAGAAAAGTCAAGGGCGAGCATTGGAACTGACTTATCTGCTTGTGTGAGCAACTGGTCCTTTATGAGGCATGTGAGAGGCCCTTGTCGCCTTTGGCAACTGACTGGCACTTTATTTTGATTTTGCATTATTGTTAATTAACCACACCTTTCCAAATGTATTACTTTAGTATGAATTACACATATGATTGTCTAAGCAAATTTTATTATGATTGTAAAGAAAAAAGAATAAAGACTTGAAGGACTAAGATTCCTAAAATTCCCAATTGCTAAATACAAGCAACTAGTTGTTCCATCATCTTCAAAGTTCAACTCCTGACCTTGGAAAAGTAAAGAGAGGTGTGCCTCCCCCCTCATAGGGGCCCCTTTCCTGCACAAACTAACAAAGTACCAAGGTGGTTGAAAAAGGGGAAAGGGGAGGAGAGGCAGCTGTATCTCAGGTGGTAGAGCGAGTGAGCCATTTATCAGGTTGGTGCTTTGATCCCTTGCTTCTTCTGTCCGCATGTTGAAGTGTCCTTGAGTAAGAAACTGTTCCACCAATTGCCCCAGATGAGTGTGCCTGGGGTTGGGGGGAAATGTAGCTCACTTAAGATAAAAAACAAACAATTGTAATATTTAAAAAGCTTCGGTCAGTCTGGGAAATGCTGGCAGCTCTTGATTCCAAAGTTTATATTTCCTTACCTTCTTTTTATACTTAATACAAAAAACGCATTCATTGTGAGATATAAGAAGAGAATTGCTTTCAGTCCAATCAACTGGTGCTCATCTGTCACCAGGCATTAATGAAAGGTCTTGGCCTCACCACCTGTTCTGCATATTCTAGTGCCACGCAGATGTTTTTTGTAGCTGCAGGGGACGTCACTCTGAGGCCAGCGGTTGTTGTGGCATGTGCGGCACCCGTCCAGTTTGTCCTGCCTCTGTAATAGCAATAATATAAATCTTCTCTGTTCTTTGTTAAAAGGTATGCACACCTGAATCTGTCCTCAACAGGACACGCAGGTGCACGGCATCTAAAAAACGCTTTTTTACTTTGCCTTTGTGGGGCAGTATGATACTAGAAAGATATGCATAGCAATCATGGTTCCACCAAAAGAACTTTCTTGATGCATTCTTTATCTGTTAATATTTCATACTTTTGTTTTGTTTTGAATACATTCTTTAAGACTTTCTGTAAATATTGTGACCGGTAAACCAGCTTAAACCACAGAACTGGTTCTTGGGATGACATTGTAAGTGCCACTTTGTGAGTGGACTTCGTTTTTTTGATAAGTATCTTGCAATAGGAGACGATAATATGTTAGCTTGTTAGACGCATTTGCCTCCTTGTATAACGTGTTTTTCTCCTAGGGGAATTTTACCAGTACTTTATCTGCACCCGCCAACTATAGAAGACCACAGCCTTGTGCGCTTGAAATAGAGCAGCTTTGTATACGAGAAATGGCCGGGGCAAAGGTATGAAAATGTTCCCTTCCTGCTGCTCCAGTCAAAGAGAGAGTGAGTGTCCACTGTGGAAACGGCTGACTTGCTTTCTGCCATGTTGACTCTCACAGTTTTACACAGTGTATGTTTAGAGGAGGCAGAGATAGAATAGAACAGAAGACTAAAGGAGACAAAAACCATGAGGAATATCATTTTGTATGTGTTGTAAAGCTCTATTTGCATTGTAAGGATTTAATTTAATAGAATGTCCTCGAAATACCTGCCCAGACTGAACGGACTGCGTTATTTGGTTTGATTAATTGTCATCACCATTTCAATTACAAGTATTTAAATATAATTTAGTTAGTAACATTAACTTGACAAATAACCATATGATCCTCATTTAGTTCATTTATGAGTTGGATGCTGGCCTGCTGTGGCATAGCCCACTGGACTCCGTTATTTTAAGACTGTGGTTTGTGTTGAAATGTGGATATAATCATGTCATTGATACAGGGCATAGCTCTATTTATGTCACTGACCCATATTACAAGTATCACAGTATAATAAATATAAAAACATCCATTTAATGTTTGCTATGACAACTCCAAATTCTTAATCCCACAACAGGGCACCACAGTCTGTAATTATTGTTGAATTTATACTCAAAATAAACCGCCTCCGTCCCTTGGTTAGTGGTGCATGATACGCTTTGAGAGACACACACGATTCTTTGTTTGTCTAGCTTCTCCTTTAAGAAGAAAACTTGAAAGTGGGCAGAAAGGTGGGAATGAAAGCCCACAATTTAGATTTTAGAACGTCTGCGGTTCAGTTTCTCCACCATCGTTTCCTACATGTAAAAATGGATACTTGCTGTCTGCTTCCGGTGGTCATGCTGGTCTGCTCTACAAACATCTTTCAGTTGTAGCGACCATGCAGCAGCATTACATTGTTGGTGTTTGTTGGTGTTCACATGGCATCTGTTGCATCAAAAAGGAAAAGGACTGTCATTACACTGTTGAGGTTGGAGATTAATCTATAATTGGTAAATGCATCACCACCACATCTTATGGGAAATTAAGACATTCTCTATTGATGCCTAATGTTACCCATTAGCCACCCTTGCGCCTTCTGCTTCTTTTTAGCCCTAAACTGTAATGTGTCTGTTTTATTGTGACTAATAGTGGCACTAGAAATGCACTTACTCTGTATTTGGAGCAAAGCCAGCAGAGTGGGACAAATGGAGCGACCCATTCAGTAGTTCAAATTTTTTTAAAGACCTCTTCGTTCTGGCTTGGTCCTGATACAAAAGGAGGTATTGATGTGAGGAAAGACTGAAGCTTTGTATTACACCCACCAGAATTGGCTGAGGAAACAGCTCTTTCACAAACCTTAATTCAAAATGCAAATGGTGGCACATCTTGAACTCGAGAAACCTACAGTACGCCTATTTTTATTTGAGCTTTATGCAGTATTTTAGTTAACACAATTTGCTTGCGGGAGTCATCCCAAAAGGATTAATAAAGAGAAGTCTAAGTCTAACACAACATGGACATTTAAGAAATGATGCTGTTTTTAATGTAAAAGTGAAATTTAAGCAGAGTTTGAAGGATGCAAAATACCTGGTTGTGAAGAGTTCTCACTGTTTTGTACCTACAGCATGCTGCAATGTAAAAGTCCCTACACACTGTTGTTGTCTAACAGGCATGATGTTCTGTTCAGCTTTTTTAAGGCCTAAAGAAACAATGACAAGAAACAAAGAGCACAAGAATCTAGAAAATTGTAAATGCTGTGTCTTTTTCTGTCACGGCAGAAATACCTTTGGTGGCTTTGAATTGTCTCAGAAAGGAATGCCTGGGTTTGAAATATGTACACAACCGATGTACTTGTTGACAAAAAGAAATGTAAAGAAAATAGAGGAATGACTGAGAATTGGAGCAGCACTTCTTCGCATCACCTGCTGACCTTACCCCAAGTATTTACTTAAACTCTCCCCTAACCCACAAAGCCATTGTTTGTACTGCTGGGGGCTGACTGCAACTAAATGTCATGCTAGATAAAACCCTGAAATGTCCATGTTATTTCAAACTAGAATAGATACCTAAATTTAGAGTGGGTGTAGTGTGTTTTGTTGTTGAGCTGGGTAGAGGGGATGGCAGTACTTTACATGAACACTGAGCTCATAATCAAAATGATAAAGGGTGTTCCAGTGACAACAAATTCAAACCAGGTGAAAACCAAGTAAGGAAGTGAAAGATTACGCTGTAATTGGGTGGAAATCCCTAGTGTTTATGTGTTTAATCCCTGGTGCCCCAAGCCCTTTAGTACTCCAAGGACTTTTCTAGGGATGATGTGATTCAACTCTATAGCATTGACACAATCAAAATACCAAGTAGTTGAAAGATAAACGCAAAATTGTTTTACAATTATATCTTTGTAGGAGACAATATTCTTAAGTAGAAGTGTTTTGGCCCCTCATAGAAAACTACTAGACTTTACTGTAAGGATGAAAATTGGTTTCTATAGTTTTTAAGCTACCACAATCACAATTATTCATCACAATGTTATTTTGTTTCTTTATACATTTGAGGGGCTGTAATGGTAAGACAGCTTAAGCTCCTCACCACATCTCAAGGGCCTCAATACTTTTTACTTTTAGTATTGCTAAATCTAAATGCAGAGAAAATAGGCATATATTTCCATTTAGCAAAAAGCCTTTTTGGCATGGTCAGCCACACCGTCATAGGTTATGTGTCACAATTTGAAAAAAATATGGTACTCATAGCTCAGTGAGTTATGAAATGATTGTATTAATATACATTCAGCTCAGAGTATCCAAATTGTGATTTCAAAAATTTTGACACAGCATGATGAAACAGCCTTTGTCTTCCCCCTGAAAGATGAATGGACACATAGATAAGCATAAAGAGATGGGGGAAATATACTGTGTGTACATAAAGTTGTGGCACATCACTGATAAATTTGTGCTGTCATTGTGTTTGAGAAAAGCTGGTGTCGATGGTAAACACATCAGTGCAGTTGTGGAGGGAAAACCAAACCACATCTTTGATGTCCGTCTATGAGTTGTATGTGAAGAAACATATAACAGCACTCATAAATCCCCAGGTTACCATTTCCTGTTTAAGCTCAAAATTAGAAAATGTCTGGCTTTAAAAACAGCAAGACAGTTGACATTTGCAAAAAACAGGTTGTATTGCCAGCAATTTATTTAAAGCAGCATGCTATTGGACAAGAAGTGCTTCCAATGCAAAGTTTGCCACAGAGCTGTATACGTCTGCTGGTGCATTGCAAAACAGCGCATATGGATTTTATGTATAGTTGTGAAATGGTCAAAGATGAGAGAAAACTCAATTTTACTGACATTTCCAATACACCAGTTTCAAAATGACTGATGAAAAGTTCTTAATTTGTCTTCTTGTCGCTCATCAATTGCATGCAGTGAGTTATGTGCATTAAAATTCTGTGCCCACTCCTGGAACAGTCAATCATTATCACATGCAACAACCTGAATTCTATGAATTGCATTCCTCATTGTGAGATAATTTACTGCATATTTAGATTTATGTCTCTGCCTGAACTATCATTATCGCCTGCAACAGCACGACTTTTATGTGTGGCTCTGAGACACATCTGAATTAACTCAATATCTGTCTGTTTATCACAAATCTTACAGCAAGGTATCATTTAGATCCTCTGCTCAGGCAGTTTTGCATATTTGAAACCCTTCATGGTTGATGTGGTAGGGCACCATATAACAGACCAGGAGGGAGGGGTTACCTAAATGCCCTGGGGTTTACTATTGGGGGGGGGGGGGGGGGGGGGGGGGGGGGGGGGGCTGAGAATGCTTTAACTCAGTGGAAAGTGGTTATTCTATATCTGCTCCAACCATCCAGTTACTCCACCCTCTACACATCCCACATAAAGCCACTCCAATATAAGACTTTATTGATGCTCAACCTCTTCTTATTAGGTTTACACTCTTTAGAAGCTGCAGACCTGGGAACACTTCTAATTAAAAAAGAACAACCAGCCCAAACTAACCAGATAATGATTGGTTGCTATGAGCAAATGTACTTCTTACTAAGTGCTCAGATGTGGCTTTGCTTGGCAACATATGAGAGCTCAGATGAATGAATCAATAAAAAAAAGTCACTTTTTTGTGTAAAAGAGAATGACCGAGGCAGAAAGATTGTAGAAACGACTGCCTCCCTGCGTTTCTGTAAGCGGGTGGGGTCAGGTGGACAAAAATGACTTGAACCACATTATATGTAAAGTTGGTAATTACTAGGTTTGGAGACTTAAATAGCCCGGCCCACAGTGGTAAACCTCTGCCTCCACATTATCCCTCTTTCTTGCCTCCTTAGAGTGAAGCTAGTCAGTGTGCAGAAAGCTTAAACATTTAGTTTAGAGAACCAAAAAGAAGAAAATGCAAGCCAGAGACTTCAATTAACCATGCACTCAAACAGAAAGTAAGGATGCTGGGAAATCATTGATTGGTTGTGTTTCACAACTAAGACTCCATGAAGTGAACTGTGAATGTTTCTTTTATAGATTTAATTTTTCCACAAAGCACGAAATGGCTCAACAAACTCTTACACGCATACAAATAAATGGGAACCAGCCATGAGAAATGTTACTGGTATTGGACCAATTAACATGAAGAGTGTAATGTGCCAGTATACTCTATCACAAAAGGGTGTCTGATGGTGAAATAGCTCGGGAAGCCCCTTCCCCTTACACCTCTCCAACGTTGGATTTGGTGGGGGAGGGTACATATATTCATGTTCCCGCAAGGATGAATCTTACATTCTTTGGGGATACCCAGCATTTCCCTTTAGCGCCACCATGAGGTTTATATTTTTGTTTTTTAGTAATGTCTCGACAACTGTGGATTACTTTAACGTTTGGTGCAGGAATTCAAGGTTTCTAAAGGATGAATCATACAGACTTTGGTGATCCCTGACTTTTCATGTAGCCACACGATGTAGTTCCCATTTGTGGTTTTGAGTGAATTCATTCATTGTCATTGTGGGTGTGTTCCTTTTATTTTTCACCACATGGTTATCTTTTGCATTGATCTGCATATTGCATGCTGTCCTTTTTTTTTTTAAAGATAACTGACAAAGATGGGGAACTTGTGCTCATGTCAGTTGAATGTGAAACTCAGACAGGTCTACTAAAATAACAGTTTCGCCACAGTTATGGATGCAGTATTTTCATGCCAAAATTGAGATGTTTTCCGGAAATTGTTAAAGAAGCTTTATTGTAAGAAACAAAATGCCAAAGGAACCGACTGGAACATCAGTAAGCAGTCTAGCAGGCCAGAATATCAAGACGTCTTTTTATCACCAGCCAAGAGACTTGTGTCAACAGACAAACCTGCCGACAAACTTCGCACAATCCTGCAAACCAGCTGCAGTTGGAATGTTTGCATACAGTGGCAGTGTAAACATCTGTTTTTACAAAATGGGTCCTTACAATACCGAGGACAACTTCAAACAACTTTTGGCCAACTACAAACATGCATGTACAGCAAATTACAGTATATCTGTGCAAGAAAAGTACCCCTGCAGAGGGGAAGAGAACCTGTGGAGCCCATTCAAAACTGGGGTCATTAGGACTTTTAGTAAAGAAGAAATAAATAAGTTAACATGGGACATTACTTCTAAATCGCATGTGTAGAAATGAGCTGGCAAAACATTGGTATTTCCTCTTTGTGCCATGAGCATTGCTATGCAGAGCTATTAATTTTTTGGGCCCTGCATAAACATTTCATTTCAAGTTTCTTTGGTGTAAAAGCAGCCTACGGTATATTGCTATCTCAGACGTCTTCATAAACCCACAGCTCCCTTAAGACTTTCCTATATTTGCTAAGGAGTTAAATTTGGGCAGGCTTGCAGGACAAGCAAACGATACAGTTTGGACTGAGAAAATAGTTTGGAGTGCAAAAACAAAGATAGTTTCCTATTTTCATATGTATGTAAGTCTCAATATACAGTACATCCTTGCTTCAATAGTTAAAAAGCTTAATAAGAATTTCCGCCCGACAATACATTTTCTTCATCAAACTATTTTAAATAGTAAAACACTTTAAATAGCACGCTATCAGAAAATATATAGCTCTCTGTATCAGGATAAAATACCCTAATAAATATCAGTAATTCCAGAGTTTTTTGAAATTTCTTTTTTTTTCCTGCATCAGGATTTAGAGTTCATGTCCGTCAAAGTCTACAAAAGGTTGAACACCTTCTCCTCAATCAAACTAATAGACTTATCTGTTAGCATTTCCTCACTGCTTACAAATTTGTATCCAAAAAGCTTCAGCGTTGGTCCACAAACCTTTTGTACAACCTGGGCTATCTTAAATGGTAAACTGAACCTCCATTTCTCAACTTGTTCGGAGGAGTTTTTCTGTGTGGAGTAAACGCCGCTGGTCTCCTTGGAGGCCTGGGTGTTCTTCAGGATCCAGGATTTCACTTGTGGAGTGAATGGGATTCCAGTAAACCTGTACATCTCTGTTGCCTTCTTCATGGGGAACCGAGCGATGTCCTCATACCGCACCAGCATGTAACGCTTGCGCAGCCAAGTAGGCTGTCTGAGGCCGATCTCCGCTGACATCCTGATGTTGTCACAGTTCCCTTTTAGTTTTCTCACCTCATCATCATCAATGGGCACATCCCCATCCATAGCCCACTGCTTCCAGTTCTTGTATTTGGCTGCGAAGGCCACCATGCGTGAGGCTAGTACAGCACGAGGATCCCGAACAAGCTGAATGAATTTCACATCAAGGCGTGGGTCCTCAGTCAAAGGACGGAGGTTCTCCAGCTGCCGCACCCTCACTGACTTGATGGCCCTGTGCCCCTTTTGGAGGCAGGACTCAGACGCCATGGTCAGGTTCAGGGGCCCACAGCGTCTGGTTCTGCAGCGATAACGCTCAAAGACCCCTTTGATGACGGGGCTGCAGACAGACTCCTCACACAGAGAGCTGCTGGACTCCCTGCGGAAGAGGGAAGTGGTGATGTGGTCCACAGGGACGGGGTCGATGAAGTTTTCCAGCAGGGTGAAGTCACACAGCAAGAGCTGCTGAAGCACCTCACGGTACGCCTTGGCAGCTGCTGTGGCGTTGGTGCCACCGGTCTCCAGCGTCAACATCTTCTCCACATGCCACAACGGCTCAAACAGGTAAAACATGTTATCGCCCTGCTGGTTGAAAAACTCGCCCACAAATGAGGAGCCCGTCCGGGTGGTAGCTAATAGGAGGATGTGTTTCCTGCCCCGGGTCACCACCTCCTGGTGCTGGCTATAATTCTCCAGGCGCCGCTTCATTAGTGTGAAGGCAGAGTCCATCTTGCTGAGTGAGCTAAAGGAACCATTGCGCTTCAGCAGGATGTGGGAGAAACCACTGGGCTGTAGAGGGGTCTGGGGGGTCTGCTTTAAGGTGAGCTTATCTGACACCCTAAAAGTGCGAGATGAGTCACAGAGTTGTATTATCTTTTAAAGTTAAAAGAAAGAAGTCATATCCATGTTATTTAACTCAACATTTGCAGCAATTTTCTGTTACTGAAGGGGTTTTTGTTAAATATTTTTTTAAAGCTTAAACACACAAACCTGCTGGGAATTATTAAAGCCCTCCATTGATCACTGAAATGGACTTACCTTGAGATAATGTTGTTTTCCTTCTCAATGATAACAAGTGCCACAATAAAGACGATGGGTATTGTGTATTTGATCCTCATTCTTGGATGTAGCTGTGCCTGGATATGCTTTTACAGACTGCTTCTTAATGGGTTCTGCCAATCTTGGAAGTCTCCAGTCGCCTTCTTAAAGAGCCTTCCAGTTATTTGTATTCCCCGTTGTAGGCAATGTTTCATCCTGTAAATGAAATGAACATCAACCTGTCAGTTACACATTTTGCACATTTGAGCACGGCGGTGAGTAAGTACTTTGGTCTCAATTCTTTCTGTCGAAAAACATCAAGGTATTTGTTTTAACCACAAAGGAAATGGGGAAGTTGACAGTCTATTGTTGCATATGTAAAACTGCACTGTGATGCAGAGTCAGAGTTGTGGTTAAACAGAGTGCTTCATCTTTCACATGCCTTTTTTCTTTCTCTATTTTGTAGCACAGCATCTCTGTACTGTGTTCTGCAGAACCAACTATGGAGGCATTTACCTAGAGACAAAAATATAACTTGAGAAGATAAGAATAGAAAATAGCTAAGTGTGTGAGACTGGAATCCAAGCCAGTTCTTCCAACTCGGAAGTCCGTGTTATCTTTAGGTGCACCAGTGCATTTAAGGAACAGGCCAACCCACCCACACTGCACAACCTAAGACTGGTGCACATAGAAAAGCTGTATTTATGAGTCAGTCTTTGTAAAAAACAATTGTGAGAGCACAATAGAAATATGAGTGAGAGACTCCAACCAAGCACAATTCTGTAATTAAACTAACTGTAATAAAACAACTGCAAAGCTGCTTGCTTACAAACTCACTTGTCTGAGTTAGAGTGATAATCTTACCTCCCACTTTTATAGAAGCAGAGCAGTGTGGTCCAAACTGCCAGCTGCTTCTCCATGTCAACACTGGGAGGAGACCTTTTCAACAGAGGCCCACAGTGACATGGGGCTAATGGTACAGTACACTATCTGGCGATGGGCTAATGGCTTGCTGCTTTCCGATAATATGCCTTTGTACTTCTAAAACCCTGACTGACACTAAGGGGGACACATGTCCCAACACTGAGATGTATAACTGCACAGTGCTGAAATTGAAGAGGAAAGCATGCATGTCGTGGAGCCATAAATTGTAGTGCTCTGAGCCTGCAGGCTGTTCAGTACTTGTGTATACTCTGTGGAGGGCGGGTAGTGGGTAGTCAAATGAAGATAAGAGTGGATTTAATGATGCCTATGTGTATTTGGGAATGTCTTGCACATTCCTTAAAGATTGATATTTTAGGATAATGGCAGCTTGGCTCAAATCCCTGACTAATCTTGGGATTTTAGCATAATCCTGCCTCACTTCGTCTGCCTGTGAAAGGGTCAATTACACTGCAAGAGAGTAAATGAGACAGTCTCCACCCTGAGGAAATTGGCAATATGTAATTTTGATGTGTTCCCACAAAAATGCCTAGGTTAGAAATTTAGAAACATTAAATGTGTGATTAAAGTCAGTCTTTTTATATCCTGAATCAGACGTCTGGGTTTGTGAAAACATTTGTTTATTGGAGCCTTTAAGTGCTGCGCACGGACTCCTGACTATGTCTATGATTTCTTATAGATCACGTTTAACCGGTTGGTCGGGCCGAAACATTTGTAAAAACTACTGCAATTTATCAGCGGAGCCACAAGCCAACAGACATTTGACATGAAACAAGCAGCATGGTGTTGGAAGCCTGATACATGAGTATAATTCTCTAAATTATGATGAGCCTTTTTAAGTTTCTGTGTAACACGTCTGGAGGTCCAGTTCTCGCATCCTATTGCAACCTTTGTCCAGGGCCAGTTTTGAAGCACAGAAGCCAGCACAAATGATTGCAGTCTAAACACAGGGAAATGGTTTAACCCTTCCTGTGAAATACTCTGAGTGGGAATGGGAAGTTTACAGTTATACATAGAGCACGGTAGACGTGGAGCAGCGTGTAATGAAATGGTGAACAGCTTGTCTACTGAGACACGTTTGCAATGCGAGGAAAAATCATCTCTGTCTTGCACCACCCTGCCACAACCACAAAGGTCTCTTTACACAGGAGTGACTCTAAACCTCCTTTGGGCTGAGATCGCGCAACATAAACTCCCAGGTCACTCACACGTCACAGGGTCAGTGACTAACCCTCTGAAAACACGTCATAATAAACATGTCAGATAGTCAGCTGCACCAAAGAAAACTATTGTCTTTTAGTTGTCAGTGGTCATTTAACATGGTACAAATTCAGTCACAGTTTGTGTAAGTAAAACCACAAGGAGATCTTAGTAAATCTACCATTTTGGAACAGCATATAGCAAAAATGATTTGGCCTAATGAATAAGACACGTGAATGTTCTTTCTTTGAAAAAGTTCATTTGAAATCAATTTAGAGCACTTAAACACAGAATATGTGTGTTTAAATACATCATCTCCTCCTTTACAAAAAAAAACACGCTGGTGATTAAAACCAGTAAAATTACTGAATGAAACAATTTTGCATTGAAAATCTATTTTTCTGAAGCTGTTCGCTGGATAGATGACGTCTCAAAGGGGCTGCAAGTTGCAGTGAATGCATATGGTAAAAAAAAAGTGTAAATAAAGTGTAATATAAAAATATGGCTTCAAACTGGATAAAAAGTCCATTCGTGACAGGTTCTGGAAGACACCACAATACTGACATGCTCAAAGAGTATATGACCCTGCTAACAGGCAACTATTCATAAGGACCGTTACCTTGATTAAAATGACTAATTTCTCTGGGTTTCTCTCATTGTTGGAAACATTTGGGATAATGTAAGTACACAATTCATCAAAATACACAACATAGGTCTAGTCCTTTTTATACATTTTAGTCTGGAAACATATTTTATACCTTCAAGCGGTTTTTGTTATCTCGTTATATGACTTAAGATAAACCAATGTAAGCCACATCAACAATTCATCAAGAAAATAAGTGGTCTGAGGTTTTGTCATTTATATGGAAAATCCGATGTACACCAATTATCTCAGCTTATTGCATCTGCTGTGAAAAGTAAAAAAAGCAAACACACATGAGCTGACATTGTTGAATATTCACAAACCACTGAGGCATATGACACTTTTGATCATCTACTCATAACAAAACCACCACTGCACCATTTATCATCTTGCTACAAATGCTTTTAATAGCTGCCTCTTATTTAATGTAAATCTTATGTGAAGACAAATTGAACACTACCCAGCCAAACCCACTTTGCCTGAGATATTGCAAGTGAGCACTACGTGCACAAAATAGTTTTCATTTGTGGCCAACAGATAAAGTTTTTTTTTTGTAGATCCTCTCCAAAATACAGTATGTAGGCGTGATAATTACAGGATATGTGTCTTAATACACAAAAATAACACAATACAATACTTTTAAAATGTATTGGCAGTGTAAGATTGGGCAATACACCACTATATATAGCATGAGATGTTAGAAATTTGTAAACCATTTTTTGTTCTGTACTGGTTTTACCGTAGTATCAATCTTTGTAATTTTTTTTTTTATTTGGAAGTAATTATGGGCAATTTTTATCTTCTACATTTATTTCAAAGCTTTAGTTATGACTTTGCAAATTAAGACACCATCAGCCTTTTGAAAATGGGATGCATTGTTACTTCAGGTATCTAATCTGCCCAAAACAGAAATCCCCATCTGGGTATTTTATCTATAAACATGTTTCATAATTTACTTTCCAGTACATTTTACAGTCATGAAAAGATTGTAGAAGATTGTGTTTGTTCTTGGTCCGAATAACTGACACACTGTATGTCCATTTCTTTAAGAGTTATTAGGCTATCTGGTAACCCCCCAAAAAAAGGTTTCGACAATGTCTATGCGATGATCATAAACACTAGTAAAAGAATCTCTTCTAAACATCTTTAACAGGACACTGGTGGATGGCGTGCATGCTTAATTAAGTCTGAGTGCTGGCAAAATGAATGCTTGTTGATGGAATATGTTTGGGACAATGTGGTGATTTTGCATATAGCCTAGTAGATGTAGTGGTCATGCAGCACAAGTCAAAAAAGTATGAATGAATGATATTACTATATCCTACGTCCAGACAGTGAATTAGCAGGCAACGTTTGTGTACTTCATAAACAGATTGAATAGAAACCTCAATTTGGGAAATCGTACTTCTTCCATTGAAACAGTGGGCTCTGGGGAGCATGCGCTGCATTCAGGTCAAAAGGACAAACTAAAGTCATGCTTTCTTAATAAGAAAACTCTTTACAAAGAAAAAGCCACTTTGCTTCAACTTTCTTGTTAGAGATCAATTGTTTTCATGGTGATTTTATTGTAGGCTACTTGATGTTTTTTTTGTTATTAAGGTGTCATTTGAGTTTTAAAAATTCACCCATGTTATATAAAATTTCTGAGCCTTCGATATAAATTATCATTCTACTGTATAAGGTTTATCCGCTCTCCATTACCCACCATCGTGATAAGCTGCCGTGTCTGTAGGAGTCCCGCTTCGGTTCACGCGTGTAAAGTTGCTCTGCCTTTCCTCGAAGAGCGACTCCAGATAGAATTTAATTCCATAACTTCCCAATACTTCACTCCTGTAACAAAAAACAGTCCGATCCGAAAGAGGAAGTAGCTCGACTAGTTTTGATGAGTAAAACATTTGGGTCTGATGGACTCATGTTTGAGGGGGCTGCAGGTCAGGCAGCCCGCTGAACTGAATGACAAGTCTGTGAACAGTTGAGACTCAGTGAATCACATGGGAAAGTTTGGTCCGGAGGAGCGGAGCTTCAGGCAGGAGGCGCACTGCCTCTGCCCCTCGCAGACTCTTGTTTGTAGTCTGTGGGAAATTGGCAAACAAACTTAATATACATAACATAAACGTAAAACACATGGTAAACAATGCGATGGGCGAATACTTTTGTTATGTGCCGCTTTTATATAGGCCTATTTTATATTTTTTACATGATGTAGGCTAGTCACAATAACAGAAGAGGCAAGCACTCCACCTAGTGGACCTATAACACAATGTGCGTCTCAATGTCCTGGAAAGCCTACAGATAATCACCAAACGCTAACAGATTCAGTCAATAACTTGATTTATGGTAGGCCAAATTAAATTAAAAATCAAGTCATTCCTAGCCTACTTTTTACCCCATTACATTTATCTGACAGCTGTTGTTTCTTAGACTTAGACTTCTCTTTACTGATCCTTTTGGGATCAGGAAACTGAATTTCCAGTAGCTTACAAAACATTTGTATAGAGAATAAGGCGGTATAAAAAATACAGTATAGGAAAAAAAACTGTATAAAAATAATAACAAACTTGCAGCTATAAAAAAGATCTTTAGAATAAATAAAACAAAATAAAGAAAACAGTTACTTTGCAGATTAAGATTTTGCAAATCACATTTTGAGATCAGTTCTTAATTGTAGCCTACTATGTAAACTAGTTTAAATGAGACACAGTCACTCCTAACACATTACTGCATCAGTAATATTACAACAATGATATTGGCTTAATGTATGTATGTATGAAATAACACTGTCAAAGGGGCATTGTGAATTAGGAGTAGCTGGCTAATGTTTGGGAATGGAAGCAGCTCAGTCCGTTGGGAGTTGGGTTTGGGAGCCTTAAGTACAGAGCGTGGACTCTGTGGACTGGTAGCTTAAGCTGTGCCAGTTCACCTCCCGAGCGAAGACTACAATTCCCGTTAAACCTGTCGCATAATGATGACGCACAATGATGACGCACGAATAGAGAATTTTCACGAAGGTTGCAAAACGATTGCGTCAGTAAGTTGCGCACTACAGTTTCTAGAAAGGTGAACATCGAACATTGTTCTCTAGGTAAGTAACTACAATTTACATCTGAATTTCTTGAAATAGGACATTAGAAATTTCATTTTCAGTGGTAATAGTTTAAGTAAGTGGTCAGGCTGAACACCGTAATACCAAAGGTTCCCAAAGACTAGCGTTAGCACAATTAGTCTTAGACATTACGCAGCTAACTAGCATGTGTCATGTGAGCTAACGTTAGATAACAAAGTGATATGTTATGATATCAAACTGTACATTATTTTCAGTAGATGGCCAGTGGTATTGCTACGAATATACTGTAGGCCTATGTGTTAAAATGTTCTTTACATTATGTAACACGACTGCAAGTTACCAGACGCTCTGTTTATTTTTCAGACTGATACTCGATAATATATTGTAACCATGTTGGTGGCGAGGTTGACGTGCCTGAGGAGTCTTCCTCTCGCCGGGCTCCGTCCTGTGCTGTCTCAAGGCTCCCCAGCTCTGAGAGCACCCGCCCTGAAGACCTGTCCACCCCTGCTCAGGCCCCAGCAGGTAATGTCAACACCAACAGGCTGCCATTCATGGCTCTCTAACACTTCTCTAAGCTTTCAGATTGCTGCTTTAACTTTCCATTATGACCGCACCAGTACCACAACTAACGTTACTTTTACTCTGGACTACTCTTACTATGATTAGACGCTTGTCACAACAGATATTGAAATACACACACACACACACGGACTAATAGAATTAGTTGGTGGGACCTGGATGTGATACATGTGATACGTCAAGCCTAAAATCACTAGAATATTTTTTTTTAAAACAGCCAATTCTATTTTCTATTTGTTATGCACATTTTCAGTATGTGTACCGTTTTGTTGACAAAGAATGGATAAAGATAGCAAACATTGTTTACATTGGATAGAAACAGACTTTGTTATGAATCAAGTTTAATGTTTCAGATTTGACCAATTTCCTCTACCAGGGCCAAAGTGATTGACCTTAGAGTGACCTGCAGGCTAGGAAGCTGTAGTCTAATATTCAGAATGTATGACTCTGTCATAAAAAATCTGGCCTTGACCAACTGCCACTTTGCTCGTTTGAAAGCCATGATGTCTGTCTCTCATGGATGGGCCAAAACCTCTGGGCTGGCAAAGCAGAGAAAAGGGAGGTAACCCTGCACCTTATGACCTCATAAGGAGCAAGATTCCACATTGGCTCATCTGAGCTTTCATTTTCTCAAAGGCAGAGCGATACCGAGGGCTCGGTTTGCACCTATAGCCATTTCTAGCCACTGGGGGACCATAGGCCGGCCGGGGGAACGTATATCAATGTTAAAAAACCTCATAAAGTGAAATTTTCATGCCACTGGACCTTTGAACATCTGTACGTTCTGTCATACACTGTGAAAGGATAGTTGAAATGGTATATCCACACCACAGCATGATCACGTTCAGTTTTTATTAACAAGGGTGGATGTGAAATCCAAGCCACAAAATCAACAATTGCAGTTTTGTGTAAAATTTATTTTTCTTTCACCAGGGTTATTCCTCCAAGGCCAGATTTGGGTTCCGCCGTGGGAAGACAACCAAAGACCAGCTCAAAGAAGCGGCTTTTGAACCAGCAACAGATACCGCCATTAAAAGTAATGACCATACTAGTCACTACTAAATATACTGTTACATGCTTTGAGTGCACTGTTGCATAACTGAACTGAACTATGTTATGCTGTCCACTCTCTTGAACAAGCCAAATTCAGAGTTTGGATGATGTAGATCATACTTTGATGATCTAAATTGCAATCATGCCAAATCTCCTATTGAATCACAAATCCTTTATCTGTGACAGTCACTGTTTATCTGTCATTTTTAATGCATGCAATGTAAAATATGAATTGTCGTACCTACAGTTGACAGCATGGGAAGAATGGTTCTGGCTGGAGGTGCAGCAGTGGGCCTTGGAGCTCTGTGCTACTATGGACTTGGCATGTCCAATGAAATCGGTGCCATTGAGAAAGCAGTGTGAGTTGCAGCTTTGTGTACAAGCAGCTCTTTCATTTTCATAGGCCAGTAGAAAATCTATGTTACCTTCAATGAGCTCTAAATTCTTCCCTCGCTTTGCAGGATCTGGCCTCAGTACGTGAAGGACAGGATCCACTCCACCTACATGTACTTTGCAGGCAGTATTGGATTGACTGCTTTGTCAGCTGTGGCAGTGAGCAGGACCCCGGCACTTATGGGTCTGATGATGAGAGGATCTTGGCTGGTAAGCTTTATAACTCAAGTAGACCCAATGTAGGTCCTCACTGCAGTGAAACATTAATTTTCAAATTAAATTAAAGGGTAATATGTAATGGCACTGGTTTGGTAATATCAGAATTTTTAAACACTGACTCAAAGAACATGTTTAGGTGTATTTACATGTTATTAATATGAATGCCTGATGTTTGTTCTAACTCAGGCTATTGGGGCAACTTTTGCGGCTATGATTGGTGCCGGCATGCTTGTCAGGTCCATTTCATATGAGCAGAGCCCGATGCCCAAACACCTGGCTTGGATGTTCCATGCAGGTTTGTAAGACAATGTCTTGTGGAAAATTAATCTGTTATGTTGCCGCTCAGCTGCTATTTCTGTCATGTGCCTCAGTTTGGCACAAGAGGGCAGTCATGTAAAGCCAGAAAATAACATCTAGACATTTGGCACAGATCTGTGTTGTTGTTTTTTGTAAATGTGGTATTATTTATTAGGTGTGATGGGGGCTGTCATCGCTCCCCTCACTCTCCTGGGAGGGCCCCTGGTGATGAGGGCCGCCTGGTACACCGCAGGAATCGTGGGAGGTCTGTCCACTGTGGCAATGTGTGCCCCTAGTGAGAAGTTCCTCAATATGGGCGGGCCATTGGCGGTTGGCTTTGGAGTGGTCTTCGCTTCCTCAATTGGTTAGTACAATGCAGTTTCACCTCTTAAACGCGGTCTCAGGTGCACTACTGGCAATGTTGAATGCAAGTTTTAGAGTTTTCATACTGAAAATGGCATTTTGTTAAAAATGAAGTTAGAGTACAAAAGTTTTAGCATCTTAGCAAAATGTCAACAAGTTAAATGACATGACTAGTACATAATGGAATTAAATGCTTAATTAAAGACGATAGCCAGGTATAATGTGTTTTTATGAGAAAATTCACTGACATAAAAAAATTAAAATTAAATCCCACCCAAAGTGTTAGTTTACTAATCCCTTTTGCAAACTAATTTGGTTAATATCACACAAAAGAAAAGTTTCTTAGTTCTGTTGGAATTATTTGCATAATCTATAAAATAAATAGCACACATATCTACCAATAATGATGCTGTCAGATGAAATAGAACAATTTGTTACATATGTGTATGTTTATAAATAGTTTATTTGCTGAAATCAAGTTCAGTCTGTTCTGTCTAATTCCTTATTTAGGTCTATGTGCTATCACTTTGAATCAGTACTTGTCAGTCTCACAGCAAATCTTCTTGTTTTTTTCAGGATCAATGTTCCTGCCACCCACCTCAGCATTCGGAGCAGGCCTGTACTCTGTGGCCATCTACGGAGGCCTGGTCCTGTTCAGCATGTTCCTCCTCTATGACACACAGAAGGTCATCAAGAGGGCAGAGACACACCCACTCTATGGTGTACAGAAATATGACCCCATTAACGCGTAAGTCACACCAGAAAATATTACACTTTAAATGCTGTTTTCAGCAGAATACTAGGAATGTACTTGCACCAATGTAGACATCTCATTCTTCTTTATTGTACAGGTGTATGGGGATTTACATGGACACACTGAACATTTTCATGAGACTGGTGATGATTCTGGCGAACGGCGGCGGCGGCAAAAGGAAGTAAACTGCAGCATCTTGATTTGAGCTTTACTTTCATCTTCCACAGAGCTAAACAAAAACATATTTAATTACTAGCAGCATACGCCAAGTGTTCTCTTAGTGATTAACTGGTAAATATACATGAATGCTTTGCAAGAGTGTGAAGAAGAGGATTGCACTCTCAAAAAAAGACCAATTGTTGTATATCGATAACACCCTGAGAGCTCTTACTTTGGTTGTGGAAGTATCTGGTTACCCTGGGCGTTACAGATGAGTTAAATATGTCTGACAGCATCATTTTGCCTGCCTCAGATGTCGTTTGTATTCTTCATGTTTTGTATTTATTTCAACTTGATGGTGATGTTTCTGTTTCTATAAGGATGAAAGTTCAAGAATATCTTGTATGTGCAAACGAAATGCCACACATGTCAGTCATAGACTGGTTCAGACTCAGTACAATAAATGACAACAGTATACACTGAAATCGCAGTTATGGGATGGGTTAAAGAGGTTGGCACTAGTTCATATATTTCTGAGAAAATAAACAGTAATTTCAACAATGGAATCACTCAATAAACAACTCAAAAGTGATGTTTTTTTTCAGATGGTTTTGTTACCTATGTTGAAAAGTGATCATAAAATCCTGCAGAGGTTGACCTGACCTTGTTTTGGTTTCAGGTTCCTGGTATTATGCAAGCTGGCTCACTCATGCCTTGCTGGTACACTTGAATAGATCTACTGTTAATATTTATTTAGTAACTCCTGTGCTTTTGCTACTACTACTTTTTTTTACAGTATATGATTTTTCTTTAAATGACGGGATCCATATCTGCTTTCAGCTTTACGGGGAAATGCATATTTGCGCACTATAATAACAATATAATTCATATACCTAATCAATTATTTAATGACTTGGATCTAATAAGTTAGAATTATTTGACAGAGAAGTTTTGGTTCTTAAAATCTCTTCTTAAATCATTATTGAACCCTTCCTTAATTAATTATGTTCTTGGAAAACCACATAATCAACATTTACAATAAAATACCAAATACATTTGCTTTGATCCTGGCTGAACACATCTACTTGGATGCTGGCATTTGTTGATAAGAATGGACTATTCCAACGTTGGTATCATCTCCTGAAGTTGTTGAAAAAACGGTAACAAAAATGTTTTAATATTTTCGGTGCCTTTTATAAGAAATGTATGGCTAGACCTTTCAATAACATTACAAATTAGTTTATCAACTTGCAATACCACCAACACTTGAATGAGTGGTGTATTAAATCTTCAAGCAAATGTTAGTGTACAGTTTTGTCCTCAACCCCTTACCCCTCTGCAGCTACATAAGCCAAAACATTCATACACATGCACACAGCTCTGACCAGACTATAAGGGACCGGTGGGGTACCACCTTGTATTTTCCTATAAACAGTCAGTGTGTAGCAGCAGATGACAAAGGCTTAGCGTAGTAATCCTCTTGTTCACCATCTGGCTGCTCCTCTAAAATTAAACCTTCAAACCAGGACACTTGCAACAGATGCTAACATCTGTAAATATGCAGGTGATGCATTAAAGCATGCATATTTGGAGCACAGCTGCCAGGGGTTGTTTCTTTTCAGATCATATTCATGTTAAGGACACGTATGACTCATATATACTGTCTATCGAAAAAAAAAAAAAAAAACTGCAGATGGGAGGGATAAAGAGGGCAATAATGGATGAGATTGGGGAAAGCTTCAGCATGTGGAGATCTGGCATTACTGGGGATAAACATTGCTCTCTGGCGTTCATTTTCAGATTGATGACCAATATAGGTTAGGCACCAAGGTTTTATTGCATAATGTAGCCTTGACATGGGGTTTGTGAGAGAGAAAGAGTGATAGAGAGAGAGAGAGAATAAGTTCAGTAGACAATGAATGATGGCTATGGGTATAGTTATAGCTTTACCACTTTCACCCACAATACCTTAAGAACTCTCTCAGGCACTTTGTTGTGCATTTTAGAACAATGTGTGCAATATTTCAATTCAAAGAGGCTTTTAACAATGTTGCCAAAGTGTCATATCAGTTATTTTCTTAAACAGACGAGTTATCTCAACAACTGTCAGATGAATTGCCTTGAAATTTTGAACATGGTATAAAGCTTTCACTTATCCTGTGAATTATCTTGTCTACTAGATGGAATGGCACAACATGTACATTTGTGATGCCAAGAGGATGAATCCTTCAGACCTTAGAGATCCCTCTTTAGCAAGACCATAAGATCCAAATTTGTAAATTTGAGTGATTTGTTTCAACAATCATTTGAAGATTTAAAAAAAATGCTGAAGCTGTTTCTTCTCATTTACCGCCACATATCAGACCCACAGTTTACACACCCTAAACAAAGCGTGAAGTGAACGCGGTAAACATACCTGCAAAACATCTGCATGTTAGCCTGCTAAAGTTAGCATTTAGCTCAAAGCCCCAGTGTGCCAACAAACGAGCTGCAAGCATGACTCTTGTTCTGCTATGTACTTTTTTCTCAAATTATTTAGCAACTTTATTATATGCAATGCTACTTTAAAATTACAAAATATACTACTTTAAAGATAAACTACTCAACTACAGTAGGAAATTGAACTTTTCATTCTGCTACATTTATCTGACAGCTACAAATACTTTGCAGATTCAGATTATCTGTGGAAAAGTCAGATCATAAAATCCGACTCTATATTCTAGATTAAAGCACCTAACAATATAAAACTTGTTAAAAGGAGCCCCACCTTGACTAACTCCAACATTAAAATGTTGCTTACGTTCATGAATCAGTTATAGTATCACAATTGTTTAACACTCTAAAAGCTGCTTAATGTGTACTTGTACTATTAATACATTAAGTTACAGTAAGTAACATTTTGAATGCAGGATGTCTACTTGAAGTATTTTTAATTCTGCATACTCCTTACACACATGTTTTTTTCTGCCTTAAATCCTTAAGATTCTGTAAAAGGAATTATTGTGTCTGCAATTTCAAAGTGTGTTATAAACCCTGGGCTTTTCATGGATTCTGTGTTTATTTTAGTTAACAGAGCAAATTTGTCATTGGCTGCAGAGTAAGATGCATGAGTGTGTTACGTCAGACTCTATTTTTATACCTGTGAAAATAGGAAGTGCACAAGTCTACACCTCTAAGTGCCTAAGTCATACAGTTAACACACCACGTGGAAACAGTGGACAAACATGCACTCACATGACGTCTGCTTATACGCAGATCTTATTTGTTTGCAAAAGGTGCAAAACTCTCTCAATGCCAAAGTATAAAGTTCCAGGCTCTTGGCCATCATCAGATACGCAGATAGATCAAAACGTACATCATATTCAGTGTTCCACTTGTCTTTTTTTTATCAGCTTTTTTTCCAGGGACTATATCGCTGTAAATTTGAGAGCAGCGTTTTGGTTTTGATCCGATTAAGCTGCAAGTGATTCTGATCTCATTCCATGAGACGTTCTTACAATTTTAGAAAGTGCTTAATGGCAAACATCTCCTCTAACACAACATACAGTACTTTTGTTAAGCTGAACTAAAAATGTAAAGTAGGCCTGCAGCTCAAAAATGTAACATTTTGAATGCTGAATGAAAGCCTTGTTTTGCATAGGGATTGACAGGTCACTGGGCTTCACAGGGAAAGTGGAATGCAAAGGCCAAAGGGAGTGCATCACAAGTGCAGCTGAGGCTTGTGTTGGACAGCGAGCTGCCAAGGAGAGCAGCCCCGGGAAGCTTAGGCCAATGGAAATCGCTACATGTGACTAATGAGTTTGTTGAGGAGCCAAACGTGCCATGTGTCCATACTAATTAACAAAGACAAACAAATGACACGACAAATGACATGGATGTTTTTTTGAGGCTCCCAATTTATGTATGTTTTTTAATATATATGTGTATATATATGTATGTATGCATATATTTGTGTATATATATATATATATATATATATATATATATATACAATTGTATGTATGTATGCATATATTTGTATATATATACAAATATATACATACTTCATTGCATCAAAATACAGCGGAAAGAATGTATTTGTTGTCTGTCATCAGTCTTTGATTCAACAATAAATGGTTGCAATGCCTGATGTATGTACATTTTGGATGTGTGGAGAGGTGTGATAATCACACCATTTTGTGTGAAATCTGAACTCACTTCACTCCACGCGTAGTTTTTCAGGAGAAATCGGAGAGAGAGAGCAGTGTGTTGGAAGATGTCTGCGAAGGGAAGGGATGCGTCACTGGATTAGTGCCTGAGAATCAGTTCCAGCCTCTTCATCCTGAGCTGCTGAGACTCCTCCAGAAGGACACAACACTCTCTGCTCGTTTGCCCTGTTTTCCCTCCACGAAGCCTTCCACATGAGCCAGCCAAGCTGTGCCTCCCCACCAGGATGAAGAAAGAGAAGAAAACACATCCTTCACTATTTCTCCTCCTGCTTCATTTCACCTTGGGTAAGGCTCTGCTTTTCTTTCTTTATGTTCTTTGTGTGTGGTTAAGACTTCTTGCTTTGCTCTTATCTGGTTAATCCTCTGACACAGAGGGCATGCCCATCTTAGTGTAGACTGCTCACGCTGTCTGTACTTTATATCTAAATGTAAATGTGTGATAGTATATTTGTGTTATGATAGTGAAAAACCTAAATCCAAGTACATGTATAATTCATCTTCTCCTCTCCTCTCCCTCCTCCTCCTTCTCCTCCCTACTTTCGGTTCCTGACCTTTTTTTTTAGCAAGTGAGTGCAACAGTTATGTCTTAATTAAATAAGCATTTCCATTAGAAATAGGAAAAAATCCATGTGATTTTTTTGTTAACATTTTCAGATTTATACAGTATCAGAAGTCACTTCTGCTTTAATAACTTGATGCATGTTTATTTGTTTAAAGGGCAATCCGACTATGCTCCGTATTTTTATGATAATGGACCCAGCATTGCAAATGGGAATATGGCCTTGTTCAGCATCTCTGAGGATACACCAGTTGGTAAGTCTCACTTTCACAATAACAGATCCGGTAAATTTAAGTGTGAAATAATGTTTTGTGTAGTTTACAGGTGTTCATTTTTCATGTGTAGATGTAAATATGTAATTATCCAGCTGGTGTGGGGCCCACAGCTAATCACTGTAATACCTTTTGGATTGTGACGTACGTCACGACTTACAGAAGAAAACAATATGGGTGGTGGCTCATCTGACGTCATTATTAAATACCATTTACACTGAATATAAAACAAGAATTAAAACAAATGATTTGAATGATTTTTAATTAACACAGAAATGTCATGTGTTTCTTTGATATTACTATTTTTTTGTCTCTTTTTTTTTTACCACATAGGGACACAGATATACATTCTGAATGGTACTGATCCCGAGGGAGATCCGGTGCGATATGGTCTGACTTTTGAAATGGGCTCCAAAGAATATTTTAGGGTGGACTCCAAGTCAGGAAACGTGACTTTGATTCAGGAGCTCGACAGAGAGGTGAGGCCGTGGATGACTCTCTTGGCAAGAAACCAGAAACCAGCTGTTAATGTGACACCGCTGTGGCTCATAGTAATGTTTGTCTTTTCTTTTTAGAAACAACATGAAATCTCAGCGCTCGTGAGCATAACAGATGGTCGCAATAAAGTATGTTTTTACTGTTTTTATATAATTTCGTTTATACTTTACAGTCACTAATTCACTGCAATAATCACACCATTGACACTATACAAAGGAAAAGAGAAGATAGAAATGTGAAATTATCTACTACTGTACAAAATAACTGCTGTTACACAGTGTAAACAACAGGAATTTTACCATGCTTACAGATTGAAAGCATCGTACTAATATACCTTATCGTGATTATAGAATATCCATTTTGTGTACATGCTATTGTATGTAGAATGATCTTTTTGATCACTCTTAGTTAATTTCTTTCTGAAAAAAAGGTATAGCTTTAAAATGAATAATTGTTTTCTTGTTACTTTCAGGTTGTTGAGACGGTTAGAGTGTTTGTCACCGATGTCAATGATGAACCACCTGAATTTCAAAACCTGCCTTTCATCATTGACATCCCAGAGGTACGGGTTATCCAATTAATACACCCCTACAATATAATAAATGCAATACATCCTTTCTGTCTTTTTTTTTTTCTTTTTTTTTAATCTCTTGTCTGTTTTAGGATACTGCTCCAGGAAGTAGCATCTACAAGGTCCAAGCAGTGGATAGAGATATGGGATCAGGAGGCAGCGTTTCTTATTATCTTCAGGTAACCCTACAGCGTCATTGTTATCCAAATGTGTAATACATCCAAACCAAGTACCTAAAATGTAATTTATAGTTTTATCTTGCCTTGCTCAGACTACTGCATCTTTACTCGTGTATGAGGAAGAAAATCTCTCTCCAAAATACAGCGAACAGGCTTATTTTATTTATTTATTTTTGCCTTCTTGCACATGGCCTCAAATTGATTTCAGCGTTGATTGTAACATTTTGCTAATAACATAACGAGCTCTAGCTTGGCTCCAGCTTAACTCTCTGGGCTCTTTACTCCTATACCCCTGAATACAGTCTGCCCACAAGTGTATCCCCTCTGTTCCAATATCCTTCTTTAAAAGCAAGAGCAAGCATTTCTGCTTACAATTTTATGCTATTTTTTAAAATCTTTTTACTGTTCCATGCTACGCTTTATTGCTTTTTTTCTAGTTTTTGATTAACATTTCCAATTTGTAATCCATTTGAAAGTAAATTTATTAATATGATCGCATCATTATTGTCTACAGTGGCCATTTGAGTGATGAGACTGTGTGGAGGAAAAGATTAATCTCATACCAGAGAGCAGTCTGGAAATAGTATGACTTTAGTGGATTTAATTTCAATTACATTTGAGCAAGGCACTGAAGAGTTGAAGAGGAGCTTAGGTTTGGTCCGGACCAACAGCTGACTGCACAGTAATTGGTACTGTTCATGTTTCAACTGTGAGAGAAATGTAGAGGTTGAAGTGAGTTAAATCAAGATATAATACTGTTCAGAAGCATGTTTGAAACTAGCTTGATGCTCTAAATTCAAGTAAAAATTGAAACTTATGTCTACTGTTAACACTGCTAAATGTGTGGCTTTATACATTAACAGACCTCACCGTTTGCCAAGTTTACCATTGATGGGAACAGCGGAATCCTAAGAGTAAAACCTGGTGAGACTTTGGACTACGAGACCACGCCCACACACTTTGTGGTGGTGGTTGCAAAGGTGAGAGATCACTGTTGCCCCCTTGCCTTTGGATTTGTCTTTTTGGGTGCCCTAAAACACACATTTACACTGTGAGCAGCAGCTTGGATTTTGACATGTTTATTATAAAAACAGAATGATTTTGAGGGCTGAGATTTACAGCTGTACCATTGTGCACATAAAATAATTGTCGGAAAAGCAAGGTCTGTTTCAAAGATCACAAAAAGTTCCGTCATGACTAAGCTTTACTGAACACCAACACTTTGTTGATTTTCCACATTCTTTATGTGAAGTGAAGGGGAGTCTGTTGAAGAGTTGACAGTGATCCTTCCATTGTGGATAATAATATGATGGAGGCGGCTTTAGTTGGTTTTTCTAGCCTGTCGCCTATTTGTGTCTGTAAAAAAAAATAAAAAAATAACAACAATAATGTATGTAAATTATCTGATGCTACAAGTTCCATCAATATAATCAGAATAACTTACAATGGGTAAAAAAAAAATACATTGCAGCAGATGTCCACACAGAAAAATGAGTCTTTGCATCTTTGCTGTCACTGAAGCATCATACCATAATTAACAAAGCCATGCAAATAAAAATGTCAAATTCCACTGTCTCCAATTAAACTGCATTTGACATGTTAAGTGTGGATTAGGAGGTTTACGTACCCGTTTTAAACAGACATCTTAAACAGACATTATATGACTGTTTCATCATAATTTGCCATGGATACAAGTACAATCTCACTCAACAGTCTCACTGTTTGTTTTCTCAGGACGGAGGTGGAAAGTACAAGGGGAAGCACCAGGTTTTGACCTCCACAGCCACCATGACAATCAATGTACGTGACGCCCAAGACATGCCTCCATCCTTCATAGGAACCCCTTACTTTGGCTATGTCTACGAAGTCTCAATTCCTGTAAGTCCTCGCAGTCTCTACACACCAATGAAGAGGTCAGGGTGCTGGTTTTGTTTACATGCAGTAAACATGCATAACATTAATTATGCTTTTCTTCTTCCAGGGTTCTGAAATATTCACTGTGTATGCTAAAGATGGAGATCAAGGCAATCCTAACCCAATACATTATTCCATTATGAATGGTGAGAACCATACATCAACAAATTCATTCCAAGTTACACTATCTTGTTTTAACATGTCGTTTATCACTTTTTAGGTAGTGATGGTGTCTTTGACATAAATAGCACAAGTGGATGCATCACCCTGACAACTTATCCAACTCTGCTGAAAAATGAATTATATGAAATTATAGTCAAGGTAATGTTTTAGTTTTTTCTGTCTCGCCCAGTTATTTCTTGGGAATTACATTCTTATATAGTATATTTAACCTATTATTATTACTACTGAATGCATTGCTCATTTTTAAACCCAGGCGTTTGAGGTAGGACCAAACAGTCAGCTGCAGGACTACGATGTTACCACGGTAACAGTCCGGGTGGTGGACCTCAACAACCATCCTCCGACCTTTTACGGAGAGAATGGACCCCAGAGCAAGTTTGAGGTCACCATGTATGAGCATCCTCCTCCAGGGGAGATCCTGCGGGGCTTTAAGATTACCGTCAATGACTCCGATCAGGTACATGTATTCCCACATTTATTCCTTTTTATTAGGTTTGCTGAAGTCATCTTGAGTCTGTTAGTCTTTGTTTTCTTGTTTTTTCTGGGCAGCTACTAATTCACAGTTTCTAAATTCTGCTGTTGTTTTTTTCTTTATAGGGAGCAAACGCTAAATTTAAACTGAGACTAGTGGGGCCGAGTCGAGTGCTGCGAGTAGTCCCCCAGACAGTCCTCAATGAAGCGCAGGTGACCATTATTGTGGAAGACACATCTGGCATCGACTATGAAAAAGGACCAATCCTTTATTTTAAGGTTTGACTTCATTTATCACTAAATTATTAATGAGTATTATTGAAATAACTCCAATATCTTGGGCTACAACACATTATTATCTTACCTTTTTATTGTTATATTTTTCATTAATTGATTTGTTGCTTTGCTTAGAGCCCAAGATGGCATTTTAACTTAAAATTGCTTGTTTTCTCTGCCCAAAACCCCAACAATTTTGGCTTCACAATGCTGCTATGGTGACTCTTACAATAAACTAATAAATTAATAACTTTTTTGCACTGATTAAGTTACACTATGCATGTGTTTCTCTGCAGCTTCTGGCGGTGGAGATCGACACTCCTGAGAGGTTCAGTGCAACAGCTGACATAGTCATCAACCTGCTGGACACCAACGACAACATCCCCAAATTCACATCCGAGTATTACATCGCCAGGGTCCCTGAGAACTCTTTGGGAGGTTCCAGCGTTGTGTCTGTAACAGTGAGTCAATCACGATTAAATTCAGCTTTAACCGACCAAAGTGATTATATAATCCATCAATCCTCCAATAAATGCATATTACTTGGTGCAGTTCATTAGATAAAAGCAGGTTATCAGCAGAAAAAAAAAGCTTCCGGCTTCCTGGTTTTGTTTTTGTTGGTCCTGAAATTTATGTGACATTCTGGCATATACTCTTTTTATACATCAGGGAGGGCTTTCATTATTAATAATTTTGGCATGTTTGTTTCTTCCTTTTCATTATACTGTATCTATCCTGTAATCCAGTCCAGGCAACATGTCAAAGCTACACAGTATGGAGTAAAAAGCTTAATTTTGCCCCAAGGTTAATCATGCTGACCTATACCTCCACCCCACTCACCACAGGAAGAGATTTACAGCCTGCCCCACCCACATGGGCTTAAGACCCTAGCTGGTTGTCCTCAGCCACTGCCCCCCCCCCCCCCCTTCCCTCCACAGTAATTCTATTATATCAAATTTATCAAATTGGTAAATAATGTTGATTACAAAGTGTCCGTGTTTCACTATATACTACATTTGTGTGTGTTGCCTTTTAATCTCTGTCCTGTCCTGTCCTGTCCTCCAGGCAAATGATCCAGATTCAGGGCCCTGGGGTGAAGTCAAATATACGATTTATGGATCAGGATCAGATTTGTAAGTAAAAACCTTACACTCTTACCAGTTTAGGTTTGGTCCGATCACATACTTAACTGTACTTCCACTAAACACATTACATAGACTAAAAGCATTTTTTTATGCGTATATGAGTATATGACTCAATATTGTTTAGAGAGTGTTTGGTAAAGTCAGGATGACACCAGTCATGATTCATCATTGTCACTTTGATAAAAGAGGTAAGCAGGAAACCAGTTTGATTGGCCCCTCTGCTGCACAAACAGCTCACTCTAAAATGGTTGCAAGATGCGGGCTAATCTTCTAATTGGATTGGAGGGTTAAAAATAGACAGCCTGGCCCGTCTCACATAGGGAGAGCCAATTAACATGCAGTGTGACAGCTGGAGCCACAGAAACGGCAGTATTGAGAATTAAGGCAGCATGGAGTGAAAGAAAAGTGAGAATTTATGCTCATCTCCAGGCAGCAACCTGAGTTAATTGTGTGAAAGTTATCAGCTTCAATGCAACTTGTGAATTTTCACAGTGGATAAAACAAGACAGAATTGGTGGTTGAACAAAATGGCAGCAAGCCCAATGTTGAACTAGAAAGCACTTTTGAAGCTGTAAATTCATAAAACACTTATTTTCATCTTTGAAGTTTAGTTTTTATCAAATATTGTGGAAATCTGTTGAAGAGTAATTGAAGAAATAGAAGAAAATGCTGCAAAGAAAAACACAGAAGAATGTAGAAATAAACCAGAATCAGAAAAAAGAGCTCAGCAGAGTGTAGCTGGCAAGAAAAGACAATTAAATCTCAATCAGAATCAGCAAGCAAACAAACAATCAAATTCTTCTGGATAAAAAAACCCATACAATAACATAATTGGTGGAGATCACTTAAAGTGCTCATATTATGCTAATTTTAATGGTCATAATTTTATTTAGAGGTTGTACTAGAATAGGTTTATGTGGTTTAATTTTAAGAAAACACCATAAATTAGTTGTACTGCATAATTCTGAAGGTCCTCTTTTCACCCTGTGTGTTGAACTCTTTTTTAGCAACAGAGGTATCTCACTCGTGTACCATCTTTGTTGGGAGTCACACATGCACAGTGAGCACTGCTAGCTTGTCACTTGCTGAGCATGTCACTACCCAATGTGAGTTGAGTGCAGATATGTGTTGCACACGCGTCACTTTGCAACGAGTGCAGATGTGAGTTGTGCATGCATCATTTTGTGACAAGTAGACTACAAGATGCTAACAAGAGAGTTCTGTAAGTCAATAAGGTAAAAATGGACCTACATAACAAAGTTTGTTCACTGCTGGCTAAAAGTTAGCAATCATACACAGCAAATGCGGTCACTTGAATGGTGTTTCGAGCTAATGTTAGCAATCAAACAATCAAAGATTGCTAAAACATTTTCAAAATGACTGCTGGCTACAAGCTATTAATCAGACATAACAAAGGCTGTCACTTGAATGCTGTTTTGAGCTAACGTTAGCAATCAAACAATCACAGATAGTTAAAACATTATTGAAATGACTGCCATGTACTGTTATTGTTTGCAATGAGAAAAGTTTATTATTTTATGGATTTCACAAATTTCAGTATGACATTTTATGCTCTGAGCATGCGCAACTCACATCTGCACTCGACTCACATCAGGTAATGACAAGCATGAGGGCGTGCCACACTAGCAGCTAGGCGAGCATTAAAATGTTTGTTACAAAGTGACAAGGAAGTAAAGGATGGACTACAATAGAGCTGGTTGGAGCAGTTTGTGAACAACTTTCCTCTGTGAGATGGTACTTTGGACTTTGGGCTTTTTCACTTTATAAATCAAGAATGTGCACAAAAAAGATGATAACACAGTAAAGGGAAGAAGCCGAAAAAAAATAATATGAGCACTTTAAGACATCATTCATCTTGATAACTAAGACACAAAATACACAAGACTACATTATTTAAAACGAATAAATGAAAAAGTTAAAGAAATTAAATTCAAAAGCTATACACATTACACACTTTAAGCAAGGATATATTTGCTTACTCTATCTTCCTGATTTCTGAGACAAATGGTGATTATCTCTTAACAAAATGTTTCTTTTCAATGGAAGGTTTTCTGGGATAAAGAACATATATCTGCTTTTTATAGTGTACTCTTAATGGGAGTTATTTTGAGGTTCACAGTATGTGATATGCTGTTAATTAGGACACCTGGTTTGTGTTTGACACAGAATGGACAGCTGTGGTTATGACTCATGCTCTTTCTCTGAACCTGCAGGTTTGCCATCGAACCGTCATCAGGCCTCATCTCCACGCAGCCCTGGACCAGCCTGGACGCAGAGGTCAGGTCTAAATACAACTTCTACGTCAAGGCTGAAGATTCGGAGGGAAAGTACAGCTTGTCTGAAGTCTTTGTCACCGTACTGGACGTGAACGACCACTCTCCAGCATTTGATGAAAAACTCCTGGAAAAGACTATGATAATTGGTATACCTGTCAGAGTGGAGGTACATTATGTCTAATAATTCCTCTTGTACTGAAAGTTGATAAAAATCATACTGACGTTTAGAATCTTCAGGGCTGCCAATAAAGAAAGGAAATTATCCCAAATGATTAGAATTTCAGTTTCCTTTTGTGTGCACAGATCATGGTTAGCAAAACTGATTAATGAATGTTATAAAATCTAATGTTTAAGAGCTAATCATTACTGCCAAAATAGTGATGTTAAGAGGATGAAGTAATCCTCTTAAGTGTTGTCTGTGTATCTAAAACCTAATATGGTTCATTCCTTTGAGGCCATTGAGCCTCCATTGTTGTGGAAGACATGATCCTTTATTACGGCGATTGCAACGATTGCCTGTGTTAGAGTGCCAAGCTGTTTTAGGCAAATGCTTTTTTTTTACTGAAAATATGTATGTAACAAAGGTTGCTGTACATCATTTTCATGACAATACTTTTATGGGCTAGTTTTTTGATTTGTCAAACAGACATTAATCTTTCGATTGACTAAATTGATTTAAAGTTACCAAAATATCCAACCATTATGTTATTATGCTTCTTTCTACAGGCGGTGGATGAAGATGCAGAGTCTCCAAACAACGTCATTGAGTACTCCATAATGACGGCTGATCCTGACAACGCGTTTGATATCAACGCAGACACTGGAGATATCAAGCTGAAGCCGTACATCAAGTCCATGGAGATTGTGCAGAACATCACCATGCAGAAGCACTGCAAGTGGTCTCTGGTGGTCCAAGCCAGGGACAGAGGCTCTCCATCCTTCAGCACAACAGCCATGGTCAACATCGATATCACAGAGGCGGTAAGACTTAGTTCTGACTTGCAGCATGCTTGCAGCACTTTCTATTCCAAGCTTTAGGCAGCACAAACTTTAGATTCAAGCCATTAAACATATGATAGTAGGCAATGCTGTCATGCTCATAGCTGCTAATTCATCCTTGTTTCAGCCAGTCACACTTCATTGAGCTCATATTCTTTAAGAGATAATGCCGGTAATTTGTATGCTTGAATAGTTATCAACAACTCATTTTCAACTCAAATTCATACTGGTTTTTCCCTCTTCAGTAAATTGGAAGATACAGAATTATAAAAGCATTATCCTTTAAAGTTTTCAGTTATTTACATGAACCCATATTTTACTCTGTTTTCACCAAGTTTTCATTCCTTCACTCTATATGATGAGATGACTCAGTCTCTGTTGTTTCTATGTTGTGCATCGTGCTTTTCAGATCAAAGGTCGAATTGTTTCATACTTCATGGGCCTCAGCAAGCGTCCGCTGACTGTATTTGGGATTTGTCTCAGCATTGTCACTTCCCTCCTTTTACTCACAGTCTGCATATCCACAATCATGTACTGTAACTCAGTGAAAAAGTCCCGAATCAATCCAGAGAGTAACTATATCAAAGTCGTGCGCAGAACCAAGTGAGGAATATTTGACACCTGTATTTCATTACTCATTCATAACCTTTAAAAGAGATCTTTTTTTAACTGGTTTGTCTGTCAAAGAGTACTTAAGCACATTTGAGGGAATAATAAAACAAAATAATCAAAGTCTTTTTTAAATTTTCCTATACAGTTTTTTATTGGAAAATGTTCTAAAATGCAATAATTTTTCTAAAAATGTAGACTGTGTTTTTACACTACCAAATCCTCTATGATTATCTAAAGCACTTTTTTGTCCAGAGCATGACTCAGAGTATAAAGCTGTCAAAGAGACAAAGATGGAGCCTTTATCTTTGGATCAGTTAAGCCACATTTGTCTCACACAAACATGCACTTAACTCTATTTTGGTCCAATAAACTGTTATCCTTCTTGTTCAGACCACATCAGTCACATGCCAAAGAGAAATCCTAAGGCACCGCACTGCCAGATGCATTCCCAACAACTAGTGTTAGTTGCATAGTTTTTAGCTTTGCATTAGCTGTCCTGTACTGTAGGAGAGGAGGATGAGTGAGTGTGAGTGTGGGAGTGTAACATTGTTGGTAGACATGTTGTGTGGGCCTCCTCTGTCAGTGCTTTGCACATCCATCTCATGCATGCATGCTTAGGAAAAATGCTGCGTTAATACTTGGATGCAGTCCCTTGGACTTGATTTAAACTATTTCATTGTGCTTTTTCACAGACTCCTCTCAAGGGGCCTATGGCGGCCTTTTTATTGAAAAGTAGGGACAATCCAATGAAAGCACTAGGGATGGTCACTGTTATCATTAGCTTATTGGTAGGGGTGACTGTCTTGATCTCTACGGCTATGTACATGCGTAACTCAAAGTCAAACAGGATCCTGCCAGCACGACGCATCATTAAGAGGCGACCAAGGGACCAGCAGCCGTGGAACATCAACATGCCTGTTATCAGATTCGTCAACCCTGCCGATAAGTTCCGGATTCTCAACCAAGATGGCAGCCACCAGTGGGGAACCAGCAGCTCCCGGGCGAAGCCTCCTCCTCCCAGTGCTCCTCCGCCCCCATCTAACACATGGTCTAATGAGAGAACCCGGACGGTCCCAACAATATCTGGTGTGCTGGCCCGCAAAGGATCAAAGAAAACTAAATGTAATCGCTGCAAAGAGGGAAATGTCAGCTCTGCTTTGGTGTCGGAGCTTAAAATGAAACTTGAGCAGAAAATCATTGAGAGCAACCAAGGCTATTATTAACTCTGTCATATAAATGTCTTGTTTAAGGTTATTTGACGAGTCTACTGCTCTTAGGGTTCATACCTATATGTGATGATCTGGTAGTGTGGGCCTACCTGTAGATTATTCACAAGTAAATGGTAACAAAGGTGTTACTGGAATGTTAACAGATATTGATGTCTTAAAATGAGATATTAAACAAGTGGGCATCCTCTGTTGACCTGGCTTAGGTGAAGAGAGGAGATCGGTCGAGTCTGTCTCTGGTGCAGGGGGCGATAATTCACCACACTGCCATCCTGAGGAATATTACGTAATTTAAGGAAGTATCACTGTAAATTGCCCAGTGAGAGGATTACTAAGATTTACTGTGTATACATAAGTTGCATAACGTTTTGCATAATAAGTGTAATTTAATGGTTTTAACACATCTAGGAATTTCATCCAATAAATCATACTGAAAAACATTTCTTCTTGCTCACTGGAGCGTGCAGCTGAACAACACGCTCATGAAGAACGACACTTCTTATGAAGTGCTGGAGGACCTGTGTGTAATTTTTTTTTTACTGTGTTACACCAGCAGCTTAAAAGCTACAAGGTTGCGCTTTTGTATGATTACAATGTGCCACTGTAGGGTTTCACAGTTACACAAGTTAATAGAAATGCTTTTCTTCATTCAAATGTGTAAAACTAGAAAGAAATGTTTTTATATAAATAACATGGGTCCATTTTAAATGTCTACATATGCATATATTACAAGATATGACTATTTCCCAGTTGAATCTTGCAGAAGTAAATAGCACACAGTACAAAATTAACTATCTAATGCCACTTAAGATTTCAAGCACATATCACTATGTACTGTATATAACCAGGACATTTCCTTTACACATATAGTTATTGAAATATAGAATCTGTGTAAAATATTTAGTTCCACTCCCAGTTACTTTTCCACGTCACTCTTCAATGCTTTCAAATTTAGGCAAACAGAATTATTTTAATTGCTGTTATCCATATCTTGTGTCTGACTATATCTTAACTTATAACTATCTAAATCTCTGCTATTTATTACAATTGCCTGGTCCTTTGATGTAAAATATTTGTACTGTCTTTGTACTGTCTTGATTTTGAATAAATATATGAAAATGATTTGGTCTCTGCTTCATTTTGTCCAGAGACTACTGTATATTTGTTTAAGTTAGTTTAGTGTAGAACATTTGAGTTTTTCCTATACCACATACTATACTATAACATTTTCCTTGCTTTTATTTAGCATACTACATTATTACTTTTTATGACATTATGACATAATATGCTATTACCATTTCATGGCATTTTTTTAATGAACTAAACTATGACTTTGTATCATTTTCCACTTTGACTTAATATGATTTTTTCAAGTCAGATATACTTTTATTACTTTGTATGGCATACCAAACTATGACTTTTTAAGGAATTTTGTATTAAAGTTATATATTATATTTTATCAGTGTGTTCAATGACCAGTAGGGGAGTCTGAATTTGGGAGATTGATTACTATCAATAGCTATTCCTTATTAAAGTCATAACTAACTTTGTTGTGACTTTTAATGACATACCATACTATGATTTTTTTTCTGACATACTACACTATAACTTTTTTTATGACTTTTTTGATACACTATGACTTGTTTTCAACATACCATACTATGACATTTTTCAAAAAGGTATTCTTTAGTAATTTTATTCCAGGGCTGGAATGCAACCATGGGAGCAGAGACCACAATTGAGCCTTAATGGGATACCCTGTTGCTGAGACAGTTTTAAACGTACTTTACTATGACTTTTTTGACGTACTATACTATGAATTATTTAAGATTTCTTTTGACACACTACTGTATACTGTAACTTTTTTTGTTGTCTTTTTTAAGACTTTTTGAGATACTGTACTGTAAAATTTGTGACAATGAAATTCTTTATGCATTTATTTGGACAAAAACAAGAACACATTGAGCAGGGTGTCCAGGGTTGGAAACAAACCATGGCAGCTGTGACTAGAATGGAGCCTTGAGGGTGTACACCCTACCCATTGAGATACCGGATGCCCGTTTTCTAGGCGTTTTTCAACAAGTTTAAAAAAAATCTTTTTCAACATACTGCGGCTTATTTGTGACTATTACTTCCAACAGACAATACTAGGACTTTTTTTTTGACATACTATACTGTGAGTTTTTATAATATTTATGACACACTTTACTATAACGTTTTACGTTTTTTTTTCGACAGTCTGTACCATGTCACTTTTTGACATACTAGACTATGACTTTTTCTGACATACAATACTATGGCTATTTTCAACATACTATACTATGATTTATTTCAACAGACTATACTATGACATTTTCATAACTTTTTTTGACATATAATACTATTACTTTTTTATTACTTTTTTGGAAATATCTTACTATGACTTTTTATGGGTTTTTTTCGACAGTCTATACTATGGTTCTTTTTGACATACTATACTATGACTTTTTATAACATACTACACTGTGGCTTATATGACTTTTTTACAGACTATACTGTAACTTTCATGACATTCTATCACATAATTCTTCTGACATTCTATACTATGAATTGACATACTATAATAAGTTTTTTTTCAAAATACCATAATACAACATTTTCGACTAAATATACAATGACTTTTGTATGACTTTTTATAACGTAAAATACCATGATTTTTTTCAGCATTCTATACTATAACTTTTTCAGACGTTTTGTCTTTGACATTTTTGAAACATTTTTCAACACATCCTATGACTTCTTCAACATAGCGTACTCTGACCCTTTTTCGACAAATTGCACTACAACATTTTTCTAAATGGTATTCTTTAGACGTTTTTATTTGTACAGAAACAGGAAAACATTCAGCAGGGTGTTAAGGGATGGAATTGAACCATGCCAGCTGTGATTACAGCCTTAATGACACAGCTCCTACCCAGTGAGCTACTGGGGTGCCCTCATTCTAAGACTTTTTTCCAACATACTACACATTGACTTTTTTTGAAATAACGTGCCATGACTTTTTTTGACATACTACGTTATGACCTTTTACGACTTTAAAACAAACTGCACCATGGCTTTTTTTTCAAAGATTATTTTTTGGGGGCTTTCCCCTTTAGTATAGTAGCTAGACATGAAAGGAGGAGAGAGATGGGGATGACACGCAGCAAAGGGCCACAGGTCGGTTTCGAACCCACTTTCTAAGGCTTTTTCATGAGTTTTTTTTCACATACCATACTATGAATTTTTACGATTTTTTGACACACTATATTGTGACTTTTCATGATTTATTTTTACATACTATGCTATGATTTTTTTTCAACATACTATACTATGAGTTGTTATGACTTTTCTCGACAGTCTATACTACGAATTATTTTGACATACTATACTATAACATATTTATAACTTTTTACAACATAATTTGCTATGAATTTTTTTAAACTTTTTTTAACATACTATACTATGACTTTTTTCGACATTCTGCACTGGAATTTTTTCCAACATTCTATAGTATGACTTTACATGACTTACTATCCTAGGACCTTTTTAAATTATTTTTGACATACTTTACTAGGACTTTTTATGGCTTTTTTCAAAAGTCTATATTTTTTAGAAATAACGTATTTTGACTTTTTTTACATATTAAACTATGACTTTTTACAACATACTACACTATGGCTTTTTTATGACTTTTTTTCAACATACTATACTGTGACTTTTCCACCATTCTATGCCATGACATTTTTTTCGACACATTAACATAAGATAAAATGATATACCTTATTGTCCCTGAAGGGAAACTTGTTTTGGACACAAAACACAGGAAATAAGCCTTTCTCAGCACAAGCTCTCATGGAAAGCTAACATGCTTCCATATAGAAAAATCTGACAACATTACTCTTAAAACAGAAATTAGGACAATATTAAACTGCAGCGTGTGATAAGACAAGAGTCCGGGTGACAGCAGTGTCGTGCCACCGGAAAAGGTATTATATTATGAACTTTCATGATTTTTCTTGACACACTTTGCTTTGACTTTGTATGATTTTTTCAACATACTATACTATGAAGTTTTTATAACTTTTTTTGACACACTGTACTATGACTTCTTTCAACATTTACACTATTATTTTTTCTGACATTCTTTATTGTGACTTTTTACGACATACTGTACTATAATTTTTTTTCGAAATGATACACCATGCCATTTTCATATATTTTTTTCAATTTACTATACAATGAATTTTTTGTGACTTTTCATGACATACCATGCTGTGACCATTTTCAGCATGCTATACTGTGACCTTTTTTCATCAGTTATTTATTTATAGCCTCTTCAACATTCTCTACTATGACTCTTTTCAACACACATTTTTGACATTTTTCAAAATAATGCACTATTGCATTTTTTTTGACATACTATGTAAATGTACTGTATTTATACAGCACTTTTCTAGTGTTAACGACTACTCAAAGCACTTTTACATCATACAAGTAACATTCACACACGTTCAGTCATTGTGGCCGTACAAGGTGCCACCTGCTCATTTGATAAACACTCACACACATTCACACTCCAATATGCAGCATCGGGGGCAACTCAAGGTTCAGTGTCTTGGACACATACTATACTATGACCTTTTCCACATGCTATACCATGACTTTTATACATACTGTACTATGACTTTTTCCACATACTATACTATGTTTTTTTCCACATACTATACTATGACTTTAATACACACTACACTATGACTTTTTCAGGTACTACACAATGACTTTTTCCACATACCACACTATGACTTTTTCCACATACTATACTATAACTTTTTCACATACTATACTGTGACTTTTTCCACATACTATACTATGACTTTTTCACATACTGTACTATGACTTTTTCCACATACTATACTATGACTTTTCACATACTATACTATGACTTTTTTTTCAACACACAATAATATGACTTTTCATGATTTTTTCTGACATTTATGACTGTGTATGACTTTTTGACGTAGTATGCTATGATTTATTTCAACATACTAGACTGTGACATAACATTTTTATAACTCTTGACATACTGTACTCTTGTTTTTTCCAACATTCTATACTATATCGTTTTACAACTTACTATACAATGACATTTAAAAAAAATGACATAACAATGACTTTTTTATTACTTTCATAATAAACCATAATATGATTTTTTTCGGCATACAATAATATGACCTTTTTTGATATTTTTTGAAATTTACTTATTTATTGCTTTGTCAACAGACTATACCTTGACATTTTTTAAACGTTTGTCAGCTTACTCTATGACGTCTTTCAACCTATTTTACTCTGACTTTTTTTGTCATACTATACTATGACATTTTATGATTTTTATTGAAATACTTTACTTTTACTATTTTATGACTTTTTTGACATGCTATACTATGACTTTTTTGACATACTATAGTATGATTCATTTTGACGTACTATACAATAAAAAAATTGAACTTGTTACGACATACTTTCTTTAACATACTATACCGTTTTTTTTTACATTCAATACTATAACCTTTTCAAAATACTATACTATGACATTTTTACAATATTTTTTCGACTTGACATACAATGACTTTTTTATAAGTTTTAATAACATACCATTTTTTGGCATATTATACTATGACCTTTTTTCAAGATACCATACATACATTTTTCCAAAAGGTATTCTTTGGAATTTTTTTGTACAGAAACACAAAGACTTTCAGCAGGGTGTCGAGGGTTGGAATCAAACCCTGGCAGCTGGGATTACCATTGAGCCTTAATAGTACAGGCCCTTCCCGTTGAGCTACTGAGGTGCCCTGTTTCTAAGACTTTTTTCCAATATACTACACATTGACTTTTAATGATTTTTTTCGACATACTATACTTTGTCATTTTCATAATTTTTTTTGAGAACGATGACACTTTTCAAAAAGGTATTCTTTAGACAGAAACAGGAATTGATTCGGCAGGGTGTCCAGGGGTGGAATCAAACCATGGCAGCTGGGAATTTAATTTAGCACTAATGGTACACACAAACCATACCCATGAGCTACTCAGACGCCTTTTTTCTAAGAGATTTTAGACATCCTAAACTATGACTTTTTTGAAATATTATGTTGTGGCTTTTTTGACATACTATACTATGACTCTTTATGATTTTTTTTGACAGTCTCAACACTTTTCGGCATACTGTACTGTGACTTTTTCAATGTTTTTGAATGTGTGTTTATGCCACTTTATGCTTTAATGTCTTACTGTTTGTATTAAATACTCAGCTGCATTAATATGAGTTCTATAATTACTAGCCACTTTGTAGATTAAGATTTTATACAAAAAGAAAAAGATTCTAAGAATTTATACAGATGTGAGTATCAGATATTTGTTTTTCATCTTTTCTGCCCTGTGAATCATCTCATGACCTGTCAGATTTATCTTGTGATCCTTTGGAGGGGCCCAACCCATATTTTTGGAACCATTGTACCAAAGTAACTGTAACTGTAACATGTGTACTTAAAGTAATATAAAGCAACTGCATACACACAGTAGTTAATCTCCACCTCGAGCAGCTTTAAACATAAAATTATGCTTACACATTGATGCATTGGTATAGGATTTAATTTTATGATAATGAATCAGTTACATGGGTCATTTTTCTGCAGAATCACTATTTTAAACTTCTGTACTTTTACTTAAGTGCAGAACCTTTACTTGTAATTGAACAGTTATTTTTTTATTGTGGTTTTGTTACTTTTACCTCTTCCACCACTGCTCAAAATATTACGTCATCATAATTATAGTTATTTCATATTAATATATCAGATGAACAACAGCTTTTAATTCATCTGTTTCAAAAAATGGAGGCAACGATTTCACTTTGGATTTGTACTGACTATAACACAGAATTTAACACAAAAACTAACTTTCATCACATCCAACATATCTATTAAATTGTGTTTAACTAGATACAAGTTTTATTTCCAATTAGACTAAAAAAAGCAAATTAAGATCTGAAAAGGCCCTCTATTTCCCTATAGTGTACTGGAGACACACATCAAGCTCAAAACTGTCCTTAAATGGAAATATCACTTTCCTGCTGACAAGGATTCAGAAAGAAAATCCCTATAATCTGTTTACGAGTGTATGTATAAATGCACGGGAAAACACTGCTTATGTAACAAAATCCTCTGATTATGCTAAAAAATCTGGGTATGTCTCAGCATTTGTCTCTGACTTTTCTTTAATCCACATCAAACATCATTTCCTCACAGACAGCAAATCTGCCCTCTGTGAAACAAAAAACAATAAAAAATATATTTATTTTTTTCAACAAAAAATAAATCAAAATGTTCTGAACCATGAACCAACACACATTACAATTTAGTTTGGTGAAGTTGACAATTAAGAAATATACAAAATATTAATTATTCACAATTTATACAATTTTTGGATTTTTTTGCATGCAGTATCAAAACTTAAAACTCAAAATCTATCCAAAGAATTGTCAAATGCATTTCATCACAAACTTCTTCTGTACATGTATAGTTACAAACATCTTCTCGTGTTAAGAAAGAAGGCATCTCCGCTTTGAGCTAACGACCTGGGCTATATATTTACAGGATGACTGCCACTTATAGCAACAATTTTGTGTCTCCAATGTGCTAATAATCTAATGCTACATTTGCGTGAAGCTGCATTGAGGTTTCCAGAAAAAAAATACCAGGAATACTACTTTTTTATTTGTATTGTTGACTGTAATTTTCTTATTGTTGTTGTTTTTTAGGGAGACAATTTAAAGATCTGTCCAGGGACAACGGATGCAAAATAGCCTCTTGGCTAATTCTGGTGCATTTACAGCAATGTTGATCAATGTACACTGTCCCTGCCAAATAAATTATTAAAATTAAAAAATACGAAAACTAGGAGCACTAGGAACGGCTGGCGACATGACATCAACTTCAGAGCTCCATGCTACAGAGCGGCAGTTGCCTCTACAGACCTCTGTCACAGCTCGTCGCATCATCGGCAGTTAGAAGATGTGTGTTGCCGCTTTTTCCTTCTGTAAATGTGTTACTATTGCCTTACCATTCCTTACTTTTCTAAGAACAAAGGTATTTTTGGAACATTTGATGACTCAAATGTAATGATAATGTACAAGAAGCACAAAGTGGTGCTAAGCTCAAACTGACATTATTTATAAATACACACATTTGCACATGTATTTACTTTGATGCTAGTACAGATGAGCTGCACTTCCTGCTTTGATTTTGTCCTCAGACTTCCGCCTCTTTTTCGGCTTTTCCTCCGAGTCTCTGCACAGGCCTTCATCGCTGGCCGCTTGCAGGCTGTCAAAGGTGCCCTGCCTCTCCGCCCCCTGCAGGTCCTCTCCGTGCAGCCTGCGCTTCTTCCACAGTTTCACGCAATGATCCACGCAGCTGAACCTGGCCTCCGTGGTGCAGGCATACATGCCGGCCGGCACTGCCAACACCATGGCGCAAACAATGACGATGATGTGGATGAGCCTCTCTCTTTGCTCCAGCTCACTGATGTCACTTCCCGTCACAAACACGATGCACTGTCCTTCTCTTGGTGGATGGTTCTTCAGGGTCACACACACCTCATATTTGGTCACAGGAAGCAGGTCGCTGACAGTGTAGCTGTTGATGCCAGGACCAATGTAGATCATCTCTTTTTTGTGTGAATCGTATTTGCCAAAGTGGATGGTGAACCAGGTTTCTGCTGGGTTGTCCGTTGCAGCGTACCACTCCAGGGTGATACCGTAAACTGTCTGCTTGGCAATGCGGATGTCAATATAGGCATTCTCATCGGATGACAGCATGGGGACAGGTGGAGGGAGTAGAGCAGAGGAGTCGGAGGAGTTGATGTTAACTGTGATGCTGACAGAGGAGTTGCCAATGAAGTTATTTGCCATGCAGGTGTAGAGTCCTCGGTCTGCCAGGTGAAGAGTTGGGATCACCAGCTGGGAGGTGACGGTCTCTTCGTCTATGTGAGTCTCTGTAGCTGGAAAGAGATAACAAAGTTTCACAGCATTTCAATCAGAGGCTTGATTAATCAAATGAAGACATATTAAGTTAACCCTTAAGACGTTCATGTATGTGTTCATTACTCAGATGCAGCCTGAAAGTTCAACATGTACCTAACTACACGCTCCCTGAGCAGGTTCACTACAGTTTAATGGATGGTAGTGATATAAAAAAATCTTACCAGCAAATCCTTTTATAATCTTCAGACTGTACATCCACTGAATGGTTGGACCTGGCCTGGCCTTTACTAAGCATGTGAGTGTTGCATTCGCTCCGAGAGGTAAAGTGATGTTAGTGTCTGGGGCAGAGGCCACCGGATTCATGCATGTTTTTAACTGGATCTCGTGGAAAAACTTTTCAGCTTTAGAGGCCGGGCCTGAGCACATCAAATAAGAGTTCATGAGAATGATGGGAGGGCTGACCGCCCTGATAAATTCAACAAAGCCTTTGAGGCGGCAATCGCACAACCAAGGGTTGTCATGCAATGCCAGAACCACATTGGACACCAGCCCTTCTTTCCCCCAAGCTTTCTCTGCTGTTTGGTAACGAGGCCAATTAATAAAGACATCTTTTGATATGACACTAAGCTGATTGAAGGATAAATCTAAGTAGGTCAGTGCAGGTAAGTGTCTCAAGGCGTGTTCGGGCAGGATGTCCAGTCGATTGTGCTTTAGGTCCAAAATCTTCAGTTTCGGTGTGTCCTGAAACGCCGTCCATGTTACTGAAGTCAGCTTGTTACCTTGCAGCCGGAGCTCAGTCAGGTTGGTCAGCCCATCTAAGCTTTTGATGCTCATCAAGGTGATTTCATTAAAATTCAGCCAGAGAAACTCCAAGGCACTGATTTGAGAGAAAGCTCCTCGAGGTAACTCGGTCAGGTGGCAGTTTTCAATACGGATTTTAATAAAATCATGAGGGATGTCCTCTGGAATTTTTCCCATGGAGGTTTCCATACATATTAAAGACCTAGAAGTGGAAGACAAGATATGTTTAGACAAGAGAAGTGTGTATTTTATCTTCATAGCAACTCATGAACATGCACCACTGAACAAATTTATAAATAGTGTTTGTAGGTTTTAGAACACTTTGGTATAGCAGGTTACATGTGAAACAACAGGGTCATGACTAACACATGAATTTGTATATTTTCAGTGGTTACATACCTTCCCAAGTTGTCATCCGTGCAGGAGCAACCGGTCAGACAAGTTGGTGATCCAGGGGTGATGAGATAATATAGCAAAGCGATATGTAATGCGACATAAAAGGTGTCCATATTCCTGGAGGAGCATGTGAAATAGGCCTGCGGAGGCAGGACGTGGACTGCATGGAAGAAAGCCTATTACCTTAATCTTCCTTGACGTAAGATTTAAGACACCAAGGGACATGTGAGACAGGTGTATTTATAGTGGAGGTCCACTTTGTCTCAAAAACATTGTCAGATGTCCTCAAAAGCGTAACAACCCTCACCACAAATGATTCAATTAAGATTTGTATTTTTCAATTTCTTTATTACCCACCAAAGCCAAGGCGTTGAGGTCACAGGATGGCCGTCTGTGTAAAGTGGGCCGCAGCCTGTTGGGCTTAGCAGCACACAGAGGGACGGCTGCAGAGGGACAGATGTCTGGAGTGGACTGTAATCTGACCTCAATAATCTGAACACTGCTTGTCTCTCAGGTTGTTAAATCATCATATAAAGCAAGTGTGAAAACAGACACCATCTACAGCATATCAGGTTCAATCTTTTGCTTTAATATCCATTTTTTCATTGATGAACATGCTAGTTTAACAGGCAAAGATATCAGATGTTTGGTAATGCAAGATATCTTCCAGTTATCATACATCTTTTTCATACATTTTATGTTACAGATATAATTTGATGGTTCCTTTACTTGCTGGGCAGAAGGCCTACAATTCATCCAGAAACATTTTCCAAATGTCTTGAACAGATACTTTTTAATGACGTAACGTTCGTCTACCTATAGGTCTACTACACACTATTTTACTGAAGGGAAGGGACAAAACCTCCGGCACCCTGAAGTTGATTCAGCGCTCTTTTTTAAATTACATAGTCAAGGATAAGGCTCATGAGTTGAATTCCTTAAATCCTAAATCTTCATCACAAAACCACAGGTGTTATCAATGCTTCACTGTGTGTGCTAACAAGACTAAAGAAACCCGTGTGCTGCTCTGTGAGGCTGTACTTTGGCACACAGGTGTTCATTTTTCAGTGAATTAGCAATCTGTATAGTACACACAGTATGTTTACATTTGTTACTTTTTAATGCACACATTTAATGCCATTTACTGCTTCAGTCAAGAGGACTATTGATCTATTCAAGAACCAATAGTCTGTGATGTAAGAAAAAAGCTTGAGAGCATATATCAATATAAAAAAGTTTTATTGTTTTACAGTACATTTGTGCATACACTTATATTTCAGGTTCCAAATATTTACACATTATAAATGTATTGTATTTTAGGTTTCTGACCCAACAGTAAACCTGGCACGTTAACACCATACTGACATACAAAACTAATAAGTGCTGGTTCATAATTTCTATAAATAATTAATGTTTGAAATAAATACGTTAATAAAATTCCATGTAACATTTTGGAAAAAATAAAAAATGATTGGGTTTTAGACAGTTTAGGGCAACATTTTCCTCTGCAAAACATCACCTTAAAAAGTGTAAGTTTTTTTTACACATATACTGTACACCACATGTAAATATTGAAACCGTGTCACTGTGTATGTTTTCCCTTTTTTGCTGTCACCAAATAAATGGCGGTTTTTAATCCCACAAGGCTGTAAAATAACTTCATAAATTCATTGCTGACTGAGCCATCGGTGTCCTCTGTCCTCAGTCTTTTGAGTCTCTGAGCAGTTTTACCTATTCACAAAACAGTCCATTAAAAAACAAAGTGCATCATCTGAAGGTTGAGGCATCTTTTCAGTTTTAGCAGAAGTACTCGTTAGGTGGTCCCTCAGTCCTGGCTGTGGCCTCCGAGTCAACACTGGACCTTGCTGAGAGCAACCTGTTGGATTCGTCAGGATTTAGCCTGGTCAGAAAGTCGCCCTCCATTCCTTTAGCTTTGGCCGCGGGGCCCAGGGTCTCAAATGTGACGTACGAGTCCTGCATGTCCTTGGACTGCCGCCCTAGCATCTTTTTGCAGCGCTTTTTTAGCGCCCCGCAGCACACAATCAGTGTGAGGGGGACAGCAATCACGCATGCCACAGTTATCACCACCACATTGATGAGCTTCTGAGTGCCACTCGCACTGGCCGCTTCATCTGTTGAGAAGATTACACACTGCTCCTTTTTGGGGATCAGGCCTTTGACACAAACACAAGCAATGTACTTTGTCTTCGGCACAAGGCCGTCAATGGTGATTCGGTTCTTTCCGGCACCTACGTTTACCCGACGCATGTCTCTCTCTCCAAATACAGCATATAGGACACTGAATTCTGTGGTGTTTGTGGCTGTAGGTGCTCTCCAGTTCAGAGAGACAGTATGGTCTGTGTCTCCAATCACCTTCACAGAACGCACTACCCTTTTCTCCGGAGCTTGCTGTAAGGATGAGGCATTGGCTGCTAAGTTGCTCAGGGCATCCACCTCCACTGGTTTCTGAGGGTCTGACGACTTGCCTCGTCCCTCGGAAGCACCGTAAGAGATGCTGTAGCTCTCGATCTCATACTTCCCAGTCGCGCCTTTGCCATTAAGACTTTCGATGATGGGCTGGGCAGCTGTGGTGGTTGGTGGAGGAACATATCTGGCAATAAGTTTCTCTTGGTATGCCGCTCTTCCAATGCCACCAGGTTTCTTCCCTCTGGTTCTCTTAGAGACACCCCCACCTGCTTCCTCTGACTGCAAGGAATCTGTGATCACCAAAGAGATAATAGCGTCTGCGGTTCCAACAAAGTTGGTTGCTTTGCACACATATTTCCCAGAATCACGGTAGGCAACTGCAGGCACACTCAGAATCGACCAAATAATGCCCTCCTTTGAAACCTCTTCCTGAACTGTAAAACAAAAAGCCGACCCCCACTGATTAGTTAAACAGGTAGGCAAAAAATCTCACTGACACTTTGACTTGGACAGAAATAGATACTGTTCTAATTTAAGCGCATCTGGAATTACTTCAGGAGAACTTACCGGTGCCGTTCATTTTTTTGCCATCAGCACGGCTCCAGGACAGTTCAGGGATGGGAACTCCAACTGTGCCACAGCGCAGCAGGACGTTGTTGCCCAGTGAGCTTCGTACACGGGCCACAGCCGTGTGCACCCGAGGGCCCTGGCACCTCTGCAGCTCCGCTTCAATGAAAAGAACCCCTGACAAGCTCTCTGGATCAGCACACCTGAGCCTGGTGTCAATTAGAGCCACGGATGACGAAGGTGATTTCTGAAATTGGACCAGATCATGCAGCCGGCAGTCACACAACCATGGGTTGTCATGGAGACCTGCAGAGGAAATCAAGTGTGACAAAGTGCTGTCAGGGAAAAGAAAAAAACTCAGCTTCCTTTTATAAACTACTGTCACTACCACCCAGTACATTTTCCTTTACACAGCAAAGGAATTTTAAGATCAAGTATTTGTGGCTGTGAGTTAAAATAAATAGATTTACATGTTGCAATGTGTCAAGAATTAACTTGACACATTGCACACAATGACTGTAATAAGACTAATCCCTAACTCAGCTTAAAATGCTTCTGATGTCAAAGAAGTGGTTGGCATGCATGGCAGCTTTAAACGAATACATTCCAGGATCCTTATGTGTCACCGCTTGATCCTCACCGAGAATTAGTTTGGAGGAATCCTGGGATGGCTTCACACTCAGCCACATTGTGAGAACATCAGCAGGAACGGTTGTCAGAGTGTTGCTGGATAAGTCCAGATAGGTGAGATTCTTTACATACATGGTGGCATCGGCAGGGATAGTGGAGATTTTGTTGTTATGTAAGTCGAGGAGCCTCAGGTTTGGCATATCAGTCAGGGACTCCCAGGGGAAGGAGGTGAGGGAGTTGCCATCCAGCCGGAGCTCATCCAGGCTGTAAAGACCACGGAAACTTTCAACATTCAGTGTGTTCAGTGAATTGAACGACATCCACAGATATTCCAGGCTGTTGAGGTAGTGGAAGTTGTTGCTTGAAATCCGTGTGATTGCTGTCTTTTCGATGCGCAGCTTTGATGTGTCAATGGGGAAATTTGGAGGAACCACAGTGATTTCCGGATCATTGCAGAGTACACTCCTGCAGAAATAAAAATGTGATAGTTTACATATATAGACAGTTAAAAGGAACAAAATTAAATCTACTTTCAAATTGTAGGGGGTTTGTAGAAGTGGTCTTAAAAAACAATTATTTTTTATTTTACAAAAAAAAATAATGCAGCTAGGCATTTATTTGAGAAAAACGTAATAAGCTATTGTGCAGAAACAAGGAAAGGAGATTAAAGGGCAACTCCAAGTTAATCCTCACTATACGGAGTGACTGAATAGACGGAAGCTGCAGGGAAAATCACTTCTGCATTCAAAAAGGAAAAAACTTGTACTGACAATTCAATTCCAACAATGACCTTTAATTCAATAACTTGACATATTTACCTTGCTTTTGATCCATCGCTCAGTTTGTGGAAGAAGCAGCTGCATTGTGCAGGACATGAACTGCTCAGCAAAGGAAGACAAACTAAAGCCAGACAAACAGCAGCAGTAAAATGTCGACTCATTTTCTTTCCTGCAAGCTACTAACTCTATGCAGCTAAACTACAATTGAAAAAATAGGCGCTACAGCTCGAGTTTAACAGAGCATCAGATACATGGTGGTGGTTTGCAGGCTCCCAGCTCCATACTGCTCCGACTTGTCTGAATCCTGAGATAAAAAGGATAGGCAGGGATTAGTGGAGGACTTGGGTTATTTCCATTCACACGATTAGGCAATAGCTTCCTGGAAGCTGACAGGCTGAACAGTTTTTACTCATTCTAAATATGAGTTGATTGGATGGTAAATTATGTACCGAAAAAACTGTTCAGCCCCTAAATGAAATGGAGGCTGCAGGTAAACGAAAATATAACCAGCATGAATATTTGAAACAAGTCTTTTTTTAAATAGAAAGATTTTACAATACGGAATTGCTTGATAACTATGAAATACAGATATTTTTGGTTTTAATACTTTTATCAAAATATTTTACGTCAAGTCATATCATATAATGGTAATATATCTACTTCACGTTACACAGACAGTCACCAAAAAACAGATTACAACTCTGATATAAAAGCACAGGGACGTGCTACAGATGCAAATCATTTTAATAAACAGCAGCTTCTCTTATGTTTGCCTGTACTTAAATTATTATAAATATTGATGTAGTCTATTAATTGAATACATTGACAGACTGTAGTTTGTATGATGGCTAGAAACGCAGTACCACATGGCCACTAGATGGTAGTGGAGAGTTGCTATGGGTACTTTATTGTGTTACCCTTTTGTTATTGACAATGACAACACTACTTTATGTAACCACGTGCATTTGGTCACTGGGCAGAAATATCAAATAAAGAATACTTTTTAAATCTTAAAATAAGTATGTTACAATAACCTCAATTTTTTAAAGATTACTATTGTACTATTGCTTTCATACTGCATTGTCTAATTAAATAAAATATATATTTTTAGTTTTATCCTGCGGAAGACATTTTGTGTGTGACACACATTTTGAATGAAGGATGTGTTGTCACAGTCTTTGAGGGTTTGTCCACAGGTGCAGAGCTTTAAAGACACAGCTGTCAGACGGGACTTCAAATCCTTTAATCCAGTCATTTCTTTGTCTCATATTAATACATCTTTGTTCTGTTTTCTTTCACGAGGGTTATCCCAGGCAAAGAAAAATGTATTTGAAAGAAAGAAAATTCTCCTAATAAAGAATGGCCCCAGTCAGTGTAAAATTATTAAAAAGCTCTATACTTTGAGAAACAAAAAGGCTGTTTTTTTCCAATCCTGCAGGTTTATCCATAGTATTCAGTTCCTGAAGTAAAAGTAGAAATACAATAGTCTAAGAAATACTGAATTCAAAATAATGCTTAAGTAAAACTACAGAAGTATTATCAGCTAAATGTACTCAAAGTGTCAAAAATGAAAAATACTCGAGAAGAAATACTCCTTTTAGTGAGTTATATTATTAATAATACATTGTATTATTAGATATTGCTACTTTAAGTTTTAGTTTGAAAAGATGTTTACTAAACACTTTTAGTTATTAGTAAAGCACATAATTTAGGCTCATTATGTGTAGTAAAATAAATTAATATTTCCCTCTGAAATGTAGAGAAGTAGAAATATAAAGTATTAAATGAAAGTAAAGGTACCTCATAAGTGTACTTAAATACAATAAATTGGTGAATGTGCTTGGTTACTTTCCACCATATCATACAAAATGTAAAATTTGAATCTGCAAAGTATATTGTATCAGATAAAGTGGAATAAAATTCTGTTTTGTAACTTTTTTATTTATATTTGATATAAATTATAAATAGAGAAATAGCAGTCTCAGTCTCCCCTCCCTAAAAACATGTATTTCAGCTTTTCATCTTGCTCCTGATCCTCAGAGTCTGTCAGTAGAAATGCAGTTTCAACAGTGAAGCCTTTGTTTCATTGCAAAACCATTCAGCAGATTATGATGGTGTAAAAACTGTTGCATTCATGCCAATGCATTCATGTGTAACCACTGCCAGCATGCAATAAAAACTACAGGCAGGATATCCTCGCCAGATAGTCCTAGGTTCTATTCCCACATTTTAGCTTCACAATAAAATTAATAAAGAAGTTAAATGAGAACCCTTTTTCTTCAGTAAGTTAAGGATTTATGGCTTTATGGTGCTGACTTGTGTAAAGGACATAGCTTCTATACTGTGTGTCAGAAGTTTGAGCTTTCAGTCAGGACAATATGGGCAGTTTGAGAAAAGGGTCTTATGAGTCCATAGGGACGTATTATTACTTCATAGTTAATGAGTTTGTGGTAATCTGTGGGCAGATTAGTGTTGCAATTAGACTCAGCCCAAATGTTACATTTTTAAATGTTCAGCTGTTGCGAGAGTAAAGGGTCACTTATCTGCTGCCCTCGTTTTTAGGGTTGTTTCTGTCAACAGACAAATAAGTTAACGAATAAGGTGGTGCTTTCACAGACTTTTTATTCACCCTTTCACGTTTACTGTGATTATTAAGAGAGAACCAACTGTATTTTGAGTTTAAAAGTGTGTGTTTGTGTTTGTGTTTGTGTTTGTGTGCGTGTGCGTGTGCGTGTGTGTTTCGGGGGGATGGAGAAAAGCAAGAGCAACAGAGGAGGATCTTGCTTCCATTCCTGCCGTGTATTAGAAAAACATTAAGAGAGTGATTTCACCATGTTTTTTTGTATATTTGAGAGTTAACGTTGTAATTTTCTTTGTGGACACTCCTGTTGTTAAGCCTACAAAATGAGTTTACTATAAACAACATTTCCCATGTTTCCATTTTTCCTTATCACCCATAACCACGTTAACACTGATAGTTGAGCTGAGTGAGTTGAGGGGGTTTCATCAGAAAGGGTCCATTACTGAAATGGACAAAAATCCCAGCTGAGCTCAGAATCTGAAACATTTACTATTTGCGCAGCGAACGCGCAAACGTTTGGTGATTACAAAGTTGCAGTAAGTTTGAAGGAAGTCTGCTCGTTAGGACATTCTTCGGGGGATTTTAAAAGGGGTTTACTAAGATTAGGCTCTTCGTGCTTTTTCACGTGAAATGAGCCTTTATAAGGCCTCTTTTTTGTTGGAGCGGTGTTGCGCTACACAACTTGAAAAAGGTCTCGTTTTTTTGTGAAAAACTGTATTTTGTGCATTTCAACATGGCAGCGTATACATTACCGGAGGGATTCACGGAGTTTGATATGTTTACATTCGGCTCAGGGCTTCTTGTTGCGGGTAAGTGGACCGATAATACCGGAAGACATGTTTCACTTTCTGCGAGAACTACAAGGACAGCTCATTCTGAAACCATTTTCTTTGATTATATAAGCAAGAATACACCGCCCGTTTTCCTCATTGTGATGTTTGGAGTGCAGCCGTTTTTTTCAGTTACAACCATAACACTGTGCTGATAACAACAATGTGATACCAGAAATTAAAAGGGGCATTTCTCTATTTTTTTCCACTTTCAGGCACGCTTGGATTCTTCCTCAATGCCATCAGCATTGTGTCTTTCCTCAGAGTGAAGGAAATGTGGACTCCCAGTAACTTCTTTGTGTTCAATCTTGCTGTGGCTGACATCAGTTTGAATATTAATGGACTCATAGCTGCATATGCGAGCTACCTCAGGTATCACACAGAGGACACACTGAGGGTTTAAACATATTTTCCTTACACAGGCCCCTTTTTTATCATGGTGGGCGTACAACATTTTGTTTTGAAAATCAAAAAAGGCATAGTATTAGGAGGGTTAGTATTATTGGGTAGCACAATCATAATAAGCCTTTTGCTTTCATAAACTACAATGCCCTTTATTCAGTGTGTAAAGTTCCCGTTTTGTAAGCTACCTAACAGCATCTTTATTGAAATGTTGCAACATTTAAATAGGCTATGTTTATGTCCTGTTTAAACCTCTTATACATTTTATTTAGTGGTTCCCAACCGGGTCGTCAGCAGGCTGGATTACACACAGATTGACACACTAGTCACTATTGACCCCAATATTTATTTTATATGAATTACACAAAAAATCTATTCATTAAAATGAACCATGAAAGCACAATAAACTAAAATAGTAAAACTAGCCATTAAATGAATAGTGCTCCATACAAAGTGAACAAACTAATTTTCTATTTCTTCTATTACCACTGACTAACTTTAACATAAGAGCCTACAGGCCCGGCTGCAGCTTGCTTTGATAATCAAGCCTTGGTCATTGGGAAGATAAATCTGATGATTAGTGTCTTTTTTGGACTTTTTTTGGGTGACACATTGGAGAGTTATGCATAGGATGTTGACTGAATAAATCTGATTTACTGCTCACAGACAATTTCAACTTTTGATAAAGAGGTTGCAAGGCTTTGCTTGACTACAAACCAACTTGCTTTTACAGTCTGATGATATAATATGTAATATTGGGTTTAGGCAACATTCATCTGCATGCTGGAGTAGAATTCAAATTTATTGTCTTTTTCTAGATATTGGCCTTTTGGTCAGGATGGATGTGCCTATCATGGTTTTCAGGGCATGATAGCGGTTCTAGCGTCAATCAGTTTCATGGCTGCTGTCGCTTGGGACAGATATCACCAGTACTGCACCAGTGAGTACAACATAACACCAGTACTGCACCAATGTGATATAAAACTCAACTAAAGTAAATGTTTCTAATTTATAGTGTTACACCAAGTAATATATATTTAAGTTATAGACTAATTTTGGACAACAAAACAACAGATGTCTTGATGCCATCATGGTGACAGTATTTGTAAAACACTATGACACTCAGTATTTAACCATGTCATTAAGTCTTTTCAGATTTTTTTTTTTTTTTTAATTATCACATTAAACTGAATTTCTTAGATTTGGTTGCAGTTTGCTTTTGTTTTTGCTGCAAAAATAGCTGAAAAATATCAACACACATGCCATTAGCTATCTACAAACAACATATCAAATGTCTACTTAGATCTAAATGACATTATACATGTCTTAATTATGTAGGACAGAAGCTCTTCTGGAGCACTACGCTGACAATAACCAGCATCATCTGGATTCTTTCCATCTTCTGGGCTGCTGTTCCTCTTATGGGATGGGGCGTCTATGACTTTGAGCCTATGAAGACTTGCTGCACCTTGGACTACACCAGAGGGGACAGGTAGAGTTGTATAAAGAAATGATACTAAAACTGGAATGATGACATGAACGAAATGGCCAGTATGTTGTTTTCATTACTATCAATTCATGTTGCGATGTCTATATTCAGCCCAAAATGATGATTATTTATTTTTGACTAAACAACACCTACATCATAAGTATATGAAATGCAGCCGTCCATCGCATTTGGACAAATATTTACCGTATTACACATTATTTACTCATGTTTCTCTTTTCAACAGGGACTATGTGACCTACATGCTGACTTTGGTGGTGCTCTACCTGTTGTTTCCAGCTTATACCATGTACTCAAATTACGATGCCATCCACAAACACTTCAAGAAGACCCATCACCACAGGGTAAATGTGCAAAATCCATTTTATAGGAATATTCCACTTTTTCTTGTTTTGTTTTGAGGTTAAATCAGATTTGGGAGAGGAAATGCATTTTTAACCTGAACTTAGCTGACTTGTTTTAGCTGTGCATGTAGTGTTCATTATGTTATATTTGGACACAGAGACACACCATGATGTCTCCAACTTGTCACCAGCCACTGGAGTTGTGTGCTCACTGACAATCACAACAACTGTGGATTTGTGAAGTTATCATGCTAATGTTTGTGCTGGAGTGGAGTCAGAATTGAGTATTTTGCTTACTTGACAAATATGGAAAACACTAAATTATGATCAGTGGCAGTATGGGGAAAATGAATTTAATGCACAACTAGATAGTTGTATATTGTGATAGAAGCTATAACACTCTCATGTCTACAGCCAGTAGGCAATTAGCTTGGCCGGTGTTGCCAACACTTCTCCAATGAAAGTACCTAGCACTACCTCAAAAAGTCATGAAAAGCCCCTAGATGAACCTTAAAACTAATTACTCTGAGCAGCATAGCAGGGGAATGAATTACAATGTTTTCCAAATTTCTCACTTACCCCCGATGGCCTGAAGTCGCCAAATTTGTTGCTAGTCGCTTTTTGAAATAAAGCCGCTAAATCTAGCAAGAAAGTTGCCACTTGACAACACAGAGCTTAGCTTTGCATAAAGACTGAAACAGTGTAAAGAGCTAGCCAATAGACAATACATTGACCAGCACCTCTCAAGGCAAAGCTCACTAATTAACATAGTACACATGATTTGTTTAATCTGTGCACAAAACAGCAAGTCATGGTATTAAAAAAGGGTAAACTGAGACATATGTGCTGGAACTATTTCTTGGCCAGGGGCATGGACCCTTTTCTGTCTAGTTAGCTTACATATAACGTCTGCACAGCCTGTACATTGGCTTTGTGGCAAAAGAATGCCGACTGCACAAACAATCATACTGTAACCCACAAAATTGAAATGTAGTGTTCTTATTTCCAGCTGAATATTGTTAAAAATAAACCACCAATGTTCTAAATCCACTACATCGCATGTGTAATATCTTTGTTTTTCAGTTTAACACCAATATCCCTTTGAGGGTATTGCTGATGTGCTGGGGGCCCTACGTCCTCATGTGTATCTACGCTTGTTTCCAGAACACCAAGGTTGTATCTCCTAAACTAAGAATGGTAAGAACTAATTTAGTTTAATTTAATCTGACAGTTTTAGGGAACATATTCAACAGTCTTACTGATAAAAAAGGTAGGAAGGAAGTCATATTATTGCTGACTTAGTTTATTTAATCTGGCTAAACTGTTGGCTTGTTGGATGTGATCATTTGACCACTTATGATTTTTGTTGTAGCGAGGTAACCATGCTCCTATATTAGCAAATACTTTGTTTTCATGATGGCCAGAATGGCAAAAATGAGACCAAGTTGTAATAAACTGGAACTGTCCTTTATATTAAGTAGTTGCATGATTTAAATCCTTGTTTGTGCTTGCAGGTGCTTCCAGTTCTTGCAAAGACCAACCCTATCTTCAACGCTCTCCTTTTCTCCTTTGGAAATGAGTTCTACCAAGGCGGTGTGTGGCACTTCCTCACCGGGCAGAAGATTGTTGAGCCGGTTATTAAGAAGTCAAAATAAAAGGAAACTCATTATATTCTGGTGAAAAGTTTAGTATAATTTGCTTTCATTATAGGTTCCTGCAGTAAGCATGAATGGGCCATTTAGATGTGTGTCAGTTGAAATCTTTCCACATGTGGACAGTAACTCCTGACAATACAACATTTGGAGCCTAATACTGGATTTGTGTAAATCTATTAAATGTGTTGCAGGTAATTCATCCACTTTCAAATTACTGTATTCTTTCTACAGCAATTTGTCTTTAACCTGCACTGCTCCTCTGTCCGTATCAGACCACTGCCAATAAACCTATATTGTTGCTGCTTTTCTAATGTATGCTACATCTACTTTAAAATGTGTTTTTTTTTTAAAGCCGTGTAACTGAGCTGCTTTGAAGAAGAGCCCTGATTTCTGCAATTGACCAGCGTCAAAAGATGCCCTCTCATGACACAATTGTCTCAAGCATTTACGAAGCAGATTAATGACCTGTGTTTTTGTTCAGAAAACAGTTTTAGGCAATGCAACTTCTATAAATGGTGAGAAAAGCAGTCACTGTGTTAAGACTGTTTTATTCAATTGTTCTATAGTCAACACCTGGGGCTAAGTGAAACTTACTGCACTGTTAGTTCATAAACTGTTAAGAGGTAGATACTTTGGTAGATCACATAATTTCTTAACTTGGAGCTACACATTAAAATTGTATGGTGTATTCTAGTTCATATTTGGTTAAATTAAACTTATTTAGCAGTTGTTACACCTATTATATTGTGCTGAGTTGTTAAAGAGCAAATGCACAGCTCTTTCTAGTGAAACAAATTGAAGATTCTGGCCTAGCTCATGAATAAAGATGGATGTGTACATAAACACATTGTTTACTGAAGGGACCAGATGTCAAAACTGTAACCTAAAATTAGGTTGAATTAATAAACGCAGTAGTTTGAATGAGATAAGGAGATGGGCAGCTGGACTGGCACTGAACACTTTGAGTAACTCTGTCTCTGCTGAAACCAACTAGTCATGGTAGCCACATTATGCAGCTTCAAAATGTATTTTGTTCTGTTGTACCTGTTTCCCTGGATTACATGCATGCCATTCTGTCTTTTCTAAATATAAGCAACATTTATAGCAAGTGTTACGGTGTCAGCGATGGCGCAGAGAAGAAAAGAGGGCATCACTCTGATGTCTGAGCTGCTAAATACATACACTCCAGAAATAAGCCCACTAACCTCAGACACGACTGACGCTCTTACACGACTGACGCTCTTGCTTATGAGGCCGTCAACAGGTGAAATCCTCTCACTGTCAGTGGCCGCCTGTCTTTACAGAGGAGGAGTCGGCCTTAATGAGCAAAAATAGCACAAATTCAGACTTAGAACCAATCAGAGATAGGCCTGTTGTGTCTTTAAATAAAAAAACAACAACATTTGTTTCACATGTAATCAACTCTCAACTGTATAAGCCATGATACATTGTCTAATGAAATAGAAATAGATCAGTGCATAAATCAGCGGATTACATGGCCAGGTCTTCAGGATGAAATGTGTGTTCTTTGGAAATAACAAAGATGAGACAGAAAACTTTAATGACAGTCAGAGTCAATATGTAAACTAGTTCAACTCAGAGTCATTCATTTTTAATCAAAGAAACAGTGAAATATAAAATAACTTTAATTCGATGTAAAGCAAGTTTTTATTGGCCATGTGAGCTATGTGGCTCTAGTGATGCAAATGGTTGGATTCCCATGAAATATTATAGACATTCATGGTCCCCAGAGGATGAATTGAATTTATTTTTTATTGATCTAGCGCCATCATCTGATCATAGTGTTAATTCTTCCAATACTTTGGTTTATGATCAAATGTACAGGCAAAATGGTATGACAATGAAAACAATCCTTGTGTCAGCAACTTGGGTGTGTGTGTTACTGCTAATCAGCAAATGTTGCGTGCAAAACAGGCAAAACTTAACATAGCAAACATTATACCTGCTTAACATGTTAGCATGTTGACGTTAGCATTTAACTCAAAGCACAGCCGTGCCCGAGCACAGCCTCACAGAGCTGATAGAATGGCTGTAGACTCATGTTATAAATGTAACAAGACGTTAAGGTTAAAGTCTTTGGGCTTTTGCATTATGTAACTTTCTTCTAAAAGTCTGTATCCAAAATAAAGCTGATAAGAAGTTTAAATTTAAAAGAAAAGCTACATTGGTAAAAGAAACAAAAGAAAAATCCTCAACTAGTCAGAAGCTAAATCAGGAGTTGCTGTTATGCAGCCGGCTCTTTACCGTCCTTGCACAGAAAACAAGCTTTTCTAATTAGCAAGTATTATATGTTGGGCATAATCATGCACTTCCTTATAAACTCTGCTCCTCACCTACCTGGCTGATCAGGGGTTTTCCCAGGAAAGGAATCCAACAGATTAACATAACATTCTTGGAAACAGTTGTATCATTGACAGCCAGCTGATTACAGACAAGCGTCTGAGGACTAGTGATCTAATTTGGTCCCAAGTGTAGATAGAAGGAGCAGTAATAGCAACAAGTGGACAGGAAGAAAGAACAACTTGCTACTGACAGATATAGTCTCAATGAGGTTTCTCACAACACATTGTGCAAGTAACTTAATCCAACTACAATTATTTTAATTCAGTCAGGATGTAGGTGACAGTCTATTCAAGGTGAGGTGAAGGTGTTCCTGCATGTGACTGAAAAGTAGGCTAATGTTAAGTATGTTAAATATAATGCTGGTCACAGACAGATGGTGTTAAAAAAGAAAAAGAAAAACATCTGTTGTAAAAAAAATAACCTTACGCAGCACAAACAGCAGTCCAACCACACATGAGTGCACACATGGCATTTTGAAAGAGATTTAGGTAATCAGTCAGATTTTGACTTTAACAGCGCCAGAAGAACTGGAACAGAGCCAAAAGGTTCCCCTGGTGCAACCCCAATTTACAAAGAATAATCATTTCATCACCAGTTTTCTCAATAATTCTCTTTTCTTCTACAAGTGTAACAGTATGTATCATTTTAGCAAAACTGCTTTAGTGAGTAAAGATTGAAAAACAAAGTTCAAATGAGGGAAACAATGTTTGCATTATGTCCGAAGTTAATTATCAACTTTGTATTGGCCTGATAAGCACAGTAGTTGATGTTTAATAATAATCCATCTGAGAGCTAGCAAAGAGAAAATAGAAAAGGTCAGAGTAAATCTTACACTAATGACACAACACGTTACAGCCCACGGCTCAGATTTGATGACTCAGCAGAAAAAGACATGCCACATGACAAAACAAAGATATTATATAACACTGCATGTCCGTTCATAAGCCATAATGATTTCTCTTTCACCAACTGATATTTTAATTTCAATTTAATTTTAAATTGAATTGTGTCAAAGACTTGACATGTTTCTCTTGAAATGAGATTGTGTTATTTTTGATAATATGGATTAGATATTTAAGTCCCTAGACTGCCTTTCTTCTGGTCTCATTGACTAAACTTCTCTCATATGATCTTCACATCAGAGACCAGTTCACTGTCCATGTCTCAACCCAGAGGACAAAGCTGACACTCTGAACTCCTGCAGACACTGCCAAGTTACCAGAATGAGTTAGAGATTATCCATGTAGTCACATCTCTCCACTGTCACTCGTATGAAATCTGTGTATTACAAAGAAACACTGCAGTGTGTTTATCTAACGGCTGCTGCTGTGCCAAGCCACTCTCATTAGTGAAATTGGGCAGTTATTTCCTGTGGTGTGTTAATCCTCCTGTTGGTGCATCAATGTTGCCTTTTCTGCCTCATATAATCCACAGAACACCCTAGAAACACCACTCTGCCATCTACTTCGTCCACAAGTGTGCTGTTTTGTAACAGTAATCCTCATAATGTGATTGCTGTTCGAATAAGAATTATTATTAGCTTTAACATAAGTCAAATCTATACAAACCTGGTTGAATTTTAAATTTCCAAATGTTATTATTGTATATTTATTTATTCATAGGGGGATAAATACTACAAATAAGTTAAAGTATAGCATATATAATCCATACAAGTATTTATGCAAATTTAGGAGTGTGACATTTAGGTTAACATTTCCTGTTACATATAGGCCTGTTAAATAGTTGTAAAATCAACAACTTTTTTACTGATCTATAGAAACATGTTATAGCATTGCATAGCACCATACAACAATATTGATCTATCTTTAAACTTAGATTGGATTACTAATGTCCCTTGTTTGTTGCCTCATGTCATAGAAAGGAGCTGGTGGGTGCTACCCCATGTTGGACCATGGATCACACAGTTATTATTATTTGCAAGACTTCGTCGCCCTCTACTGGCAAATAATGAAAGTTCTAGTAAATAAATAAATCAAAAGAAAAATAATTCAATAAACAAGGTTTTTAAACTTAAAAATTCAGTTGTTTTATTGTTTTGTTGTTGTTGTTTAAACCCATAATAAAATGAACTGATCTACAATAAGAATCTAGCTGTAGATGACAAAACCTGGGGAACTAAATAATGAAAAGCATCATAAACGTATAACAGGAAACACCATGTGGTTTAAGTGGTTGTAATGATATAAGATGTTTATTAGTTATCTTTGAACTTAATGGACATCATCACTGAGATGAGGTGTTGGGAAGATGTGTGTGGGTGTTGTGTGTACTGGTAGATTTCCATCACAAGGTGTCGCCGGTTTCTTGTGTTACCAAAAACACGAGTTGTGGGGATGCACATGCACATGCCCGTACAGTTTGGTACGATTCCTTCTTAGGACATTAGAGCTGCAAGCAATACATACAGTATATATATATATATACATTTAAAAAAAATCACTAGCCTCCGTTCGTGTTTGTCTGTGGTGAAGGGTGCTGAAATCTCTTCAGCTCCTGCAGCAGTGGTTCGTTTATGAGTTTAGTACACGTTAGAAAAGCTAATATCATAAACAACAAATGTTTCCTTTTTAGGCAACTACAGCCTTGAATATGTTATCAAGTATTAATACTTAAATTTCCAAAAACATCTATATTTATAGAGACTCAGTGGTAAGAAGTGTGTTTATGGTTCTTTTCTGTTTGTGGTGTTTAAAGACTTCTTCTTCTGTATCTTATCTTGAGATTATGAGTTTCTTTGGTAAAGATGTACTGCAGATATCTCAGATGTGCGTGTGCGTGTCTATGAATTTATATAGAAGCATTGATGAATGGAACCAAAGTCGAGAGTCAAAAAACTGGACGTTAAGAACTAGAAAGCCTCTTTTTCTATGAGTCTCTTGTGGTCGTGATGTGGTGCTCACAGGCTCTTATTGGTTGAAGTGATTGCCGCCATGGTTGGGAATTAACATAAAGGAGGCAAGTGGCGAAAGGATCCACATGGGGGCAAGCTAGTGATGCGTCATAGCACTTGGTGAAAAGAGAAGACAAAAAAAAAGACTAAAATAGCTCCGAACCTGCGGGTAACGTGCACCAATGACCACGAAGTCACTCGTGGTCTCAGAGCTGAGCGCAAAAGTGCCACAGGTGATTGGAGGTATGGGCACAGAGATGAGAGAGATTGAGCGTCCTATGTGTTGCAAATAAGTAACCAAAATCGCTCCAAACTAACTTTGCCATGTAAGATTAGCGAGCGAAACGGTGCAATAACTCTACGATTTCACCACGTCACTTCTCGGGAGATCATGAAACAACATCGGATGTGGCTGAGGCGAAGACACGTTGAGGAAGCTGAGGAAAGCCATCTTCACCGATGAGGCAGCCAAGTTTCCCTACGCCTTTCCCTTTACGCACAGGCGAGGTGAGGACGGAGAGCATCACTTGAATGTAGAGAAAACTCCAATGCGTCATCCAAGTTGTTGAAAGACCGGCAGCAAACGGGAGAAGCACAACAACAATTTTGAATAAAAAAAAATCATAAAAAGCACATCATGGATGGAGAAGGAGGATCATCCGGGCTGGTCAAATCAGCCGCCGTAAAACTATCCGAGATGAGCGAAAGAACCAAGCAGTTAGGCACCGCGATAAAGGATCCACACCAGCAAAGACGGATCATATTAGTGATTGTTTGCGTGGCTCTCTTGCTGGACAATATGCTCTACATGGTAATCGTGCCAATTATTCCAGACTATCTTATTGAGTTGGAGAGTCAGCAGGCAGAGCACGTCCATGTAGTGATGCACCCTAACTCTTCAGCCAACAGCACAAGCCAAGACAAAAGCAACAAGGACAATTTAGATGTTCAGATAGGAGTACTTTTCGCATCTAAAGCCATCCTGCAGTTGCTAGTTAACCCATTGTCGGGAACTTTTATAGACCGGGTTGGATATGACATTCCACTTTTAATTGGACTGTCTGTTATGTTCGTGTCCACCTGCATATTTGCAGTTGGTGAGAACTACGCGACGCTATTTGTGGCCAGAAGTTTGCAGGGTCTGGGGTCTGCTTTCGCGGACACCTCTGGAATCGCAATGATAGCTGACAAATACACGGAGGAATCAGAGAGAAGCAGGGCGCTGGGCATTGCTCTGGCGTTTATCTCTTTCGGTAGTCTGGTGGCGCCTCCATTCGGGGGATTCCTGTACGAATTTGCGGGCAAAAAAGTGCCCTTCATCGTGCTCGCCTGCATTTGCCTGGCGGACGGCGTTCTGGTGCTGACCGTGATCAAGCCGTTCTCCAACAGGACTAGAGAAAACATGCCAGTCGGCACACCCATATACAGACTCATGGTTGACCCGTACATAGCTGTGGTGGCCGGGGCGCTGACAGTGTGTAACATCCCCCTGGCCTTTCTAGAGCCCACCATAGCCAACTGGATGGAGACCACCATGCACTCCTCTCAGTGGGAAATGGGGATCACCTGGCTCCCAGCCTTCTTCCCTCATGTCCTCGGTGTGTACATAACTGTGAAGTTAGCAGCAAAGCATCCCCATTTGCAGTGGTTCTACGGAGCTTTGGGTATGGTTATAATAGGGGCGAGCTCCTGCACAGTCCCTGCATGTAAAACTTTTGGGCAGCTAATCGCCCCGTTGTGCGGCATTTGTTTTGGCATTGCACTGGTAGACACTGCCCTGTTGCCGACACTTGCGTTTTTAGTTGACGTGCGTCATACTTCAGTGTACGGTAGTGTTTACGCTATAGCAGATATTTCGTATTCTGTTGCATATGCTATGGGTCCTATAGTAGCCGGCCAGATAGTGCACAATCTCGGATTCGTACAACTAAATTTGGGTATGGGCCTCGTCAATGTGCTTTACGCACCAGCCCTGCTGCTGCTGCGCAACGTGTGCCAAATGAAACCGTCCTACTCAGAGAGAGATAACCTGTTAGAGGAGGCTCCACAGGGGCTGTACGATACTATCAAGATGGAGGAGAGAAGAGCTAAAAAGAAGGGCTACAGTTCGGCAGGGAATTGCTTGTCAGTAGATGAAAATGGGTTTGACACCTTCAAAGCACAAAGGTCCTTGTCAGAAGACTCGTCCGGTACGGAAAACACTTAGCCCGGCCACACTCTCACGGCCCCACAACACATTCCCCTAGAGAGATTTGGAGATGAGGCAGGCTGTAGTCAAGTAATTTAAACTTTTATGTAAGTAATATAAACACCCGATCACCAAAATCATGATGACTGATCCGCTTTCCACAGTATGTTGTTTCTTTTTTACTGTGATTTCATTGTGTCGAACAAGTCTATGTAGCGTTTGTCATGGACGTATAACTGGAGTTTTGTGAGAGATCAATAAGCTACTGTTAAATTTGTGTGTATCACTGAGTATTGTAAAAAGATATAAATAGATAAATCTGCGTACAAGATAATATGGGACCAACTATAAACAGCACATTTCCCCTCCTTACACAAAAATAGCCTATATTTTTTAGTCTCTGAAAGAAAAAAAAACTTTTTTACTTGCACATCAAATGCCTGATTTTCCTTTTTGGTTGTTAACAAAAATCCTGAATTTAAATTTTGGAAGTGGGCCTGTTCGTCATTTTTTTTATTTCAGATGTTTTTGTTGTTTGAAATTAAATGTATCATAATAAATTGATTTGTACATATGTGAATAGACGCACAATGTAAATTCTTAAAACATACGTGGACCTCTACAAAGTATGTGTGTTTGTGTGTATGTGTGCGCGCGTGTATGAAACATTTTGTCAAGACATAGCTAATGAAGTCAGTCTCCTTCAGATGATCAAAGATGTGTTCATTTATTAATTGTCGTTTTAATAAATCTCTGTTTGGATCTGTGTGAAACTGGTGATTTCATTCTTATTTCAAGCTTCAAATGAATAAAAACGAAATAAGGAACATATTTCGTAAGGAATATCATACATTTAGATTATAAAATAATTCAAGAGTATTAACAGATAGTGTTTTAATTATTATTTGGATGTCAAGGTGGAAAAGTATGAAGTGTAAACTAATGACTAAAGTTGAATTCAGACTTTTGATTTCCAAAAGTTATAGTCTCTCACACCCCCAACAAGCACATTCAGAAATCTCAGACAAAACAGACATTAGCCATGATGTAAAAACATATGAATCAACAGATTCAAGCATCCAGTATTGTCTCAAATCAGGCTGACAAACTTTGCAGAAATCGGAGGACTTAAATCTGAAGCGTAAAAGCACCACGACTGTCCTCTCTGTCGACCCGCAGGACCATCACAGGATCTATGAATGACAAACCAAAAACGACTCACTCCAACAAAGTTATTATCGGACGAAGGTGTCCGGACACAGACACAGAAGCATTAAGGCTGAGGACATTTTGGAGGTTTGCGCAATGTTGTCAACCCAAGAAGGATGTGCACGCTATCAGATAATATGTTCCGCGAATGGATTTCGATGGGAGGAGTTTCTTGCCCCAAGGGGGTAGGTAGACGCAAACACCTTCAGCATCTTTTTCCAAGGCGCGCTTTATGTGGAGTCACAGCCTTATGGCGAGGCGAGGGGACGGGGGACAAGTCCAGCGCCCGAACGGAGCTTTAAACTAACATGGGATTTCACAGCGTGGACGTGGAAGGCAATGTGATCTTCCACACACTCATCTGACCTCTTGAGCGGCCCATTGATCAGTTAAGGTAACTTTTCTTTCAAGTAATATGTGTTTATTAAAAATCTATCACGCACTGGGAGCTTATTTGGCAAAAAGCGAGTAAGATTATGTATCTTAAAAACTTAAGATCTCTTGACGTCCACTTTGCTGTAATAAGGAATTTTCAAAATGTGTCCAATTGTTAATCCTTTAACTTGTTGCCAATCAAACCGACTTGCATCCAGTGAAAGGTAATTATCTAAAATGCTGTATTTTGGTTTTGGCACTATTTTATAAAATTGCCATTAAAAGTGCAATACATGCACTGTATACAATGTTTCCGTTCACTGGCTGAATTTTTATTTGTTTTAGGAAACATGACGCTTTTAAGACGTGAAGAGATGAAATTGGTTTTGAAGATGCATGTCTCTTTGCAGTGGTGAGCTATGATGCGCAGCTGGAATTCAAGGACATGCAGCAAATTGCATTAGGCTACAAGATGATGAAGAATGGAAGCCTGCTGGTTCTCTTATAAGACAGCTCTGAGTAGCTCCATTGCTCAGTGGGCCTAATTTTATTTACTTGTCTGCTCTCTTTTTCAAATGTCTTAACATGCTTCATGAAGGGAAGACTGAGCTCACGTTGTCACCAGACAATCTCTTTCTGCACTATTTTAACTTGACTGGACTGCAATGCAAAGATGCCAATCTTGGAGAAAGAAACGACCAGAGACCAAGGCAGCCAAGTATGAAAACATGTCATTGTTTCTAAAGTGAACGTTTTTTATTTTTTACATCCGCATTATTCCATACCTTTAGTTAAATTCAGTTTTGATGCCGAACCCTCGCTGTCCATGGTGCTGAAGTTGACACAGTAATGGTTTATTTTCAGCACCATAGACAGCGATAGCGTCATTTACGTTACCTGACCGCTGGGGGCGAAATGAAAGCAGGCCTTTCCCCTTTCAGGGGTGTAAAACTTCTTCCATTAACCTAGAACATGTCTCATGTTGTGCTGTCATTTAGATCCACATAAAGCAATTGGTGGATCATGTTATTATGGAGTTTGCTGTGGATTTGTTTATTTAGTTGTTTACTGTGGTTAGATTGGCTCTGAATTTGTGTTTTTTACAGGGTAACACATCATCAATGACTTACTAAAAAAGAAGAAAAATAATAATAATAATCTACACAATCTCCATTTGTTGAAATTGCTGTTGAAACAGCTAGACAACTTTTTTTACACTTCCAATGTACTGGTCAATATTGACATATTGGACTTCGAACAGTACTGTTATGTAAATGATAAGACATCAGACAGAAAAGTATCAATTTGCATTTTCCATTCTTATAAAAAAATAGGTCTGTTCAAGTCCCAGAGAGCTGTAGAATGTATTATCAAATATGCCTCAAAGCATTGAAGATGAATTATTAACTCAGGTTCTAATAATTAAAAAAATATCAAGAAAAGATGTGAGGGAATTACCACTTTAGCTAATGAGGCCTCGGTGAATTGGGGAAAACAGCTCCTGTCATTTCATTATTTGTCATGATTATTTATACCGACCTGCTTTTTTTATGATCGTCAGATGTTGCCAAAGGTCCCTGTGCCCCCACTAAAACAAACCCTCGACACTTACTTGAAGTGTGTCCAACACCTTGTGAAGGAGGAGCAGTTCAAGAAAACAAAGGCCATCGTGGAGAAGTTTGGGGCTCCTGGAGGCGTCGGAGAGGTTCTCCAGAAGAAGCTTTTACAGAGGAGAGACAAGACTACCAACTGGGTAAAATCTCTGCTCTGCAAGATAAAAAGAAAAACACTACTGCTACTCTTTGCCCAGGTCCCCCTAAACCAATAACGTTTATTTTGTTTTATCAGTCCATAAAAGTAGGATGTGTTTATCCTTTTGTGGTTCATCAAACATTGATTTTGGAAACTTAAATGCAGTCATTAGAAAATTATTGTTGTGTATTTTTCTTTAGTCAATACACATTTTGTATCATTCATTATTATAATATAATATATTGAATTTGACCTTTAACAATACAGCTTTATTATTTATTTTTATAATAATAAGGTATTCAAGTCTATTTGCTCTATTTAGTCTGAGAGAAAAAATGAAAGTGATCTCAATTCTTTCTGAAATAATGTATAACCCATTTATAAAAGAGTTGAAGAAAGTAAAACACCAGGTGCTAAAGATGTATTGGATGTTGCTTCAATCTCTCAACCTGTGTTTAGGTGATTGGTCAGTCCACAACTCATCCAGCTCAGTGAAATCTATCACGCTCCCACTCTCACACATAGTCTCTCCCACTCGTCTTTTCATCTGACAGTGATACACTGTAATGGTTTTCAACTCCATTGCCCACAGTTCTCAACTCTGAAAGTAATACCTCGAGTTAAAAATGCTAAATGAAGTCCTATTTCTCCAAAAAGTGTTCTTGTGGTTTTATTTAGGTGTATGACTACTGGCTGGAGGACATGTACTTGAACAACAGGTTGGCCCTACCGGTCAACTCCAGTCCTGTCATGGTGTTTCCTAAGCAGACGTTCAGAGATCATACAGACGCCCTCAGGTATGTGCTGGACTTTTGGTTTGGCAATACTGTAAAACGTTTGCATGCACTGAGTTTATCCACCCTCCTTTGTTAGCTGTGACACATTCAAGACGCTGAAATAGCTGTCACTAACTGTGTAGGTCACTAAGAAAAGCAATTTAAAAAGAATCTTATCCTCAATCACTTTAAGATAAGGTAACAATATGTATGACAATATAAAAATGCGTATATACATATATCTTGTGACAGCAGCCTAACAAACAGAATGCAATGCAACAAAATTTATTTTCACAACTAACCGATTTGTCAAAAAAAAGCTCCCAGCACAGTTTTCAAGAGTCCAAGGTCTTCAAGTTTTGTACAACTAATTATTTAGCTCTGTAGGAAATCCTCTTTCTAACTTTGTTTTAACTTTTACATATAGGAAATGTCAAATTTAAGTAGAAGTGCATAAAAGTAGGGTTGCAAATGATGTTTTTTTTTCTTCAAATAATCGATCAGTTGTTTGGTCTATAAAATGACAAAAGAATTATGAAAAATGTTAATCAGTATTTTCCAAAGCCCAATATGACATCATCAAATGTCTTGTTTTGTCCTAAACTCAAAGATATCCAGTTCCCTGTCATAGAGGAATGAAGAAACTACAAAAAATTCACATTTAAGGACCTAAAATCAAAATGTTTTTTTTTCAACTTTTTTCATGAAAAACGACTTAAACTTATTAAACCATTATCTAAATAGTTGGTGATTTATTTAATAGCTGACAACTAATTGATTCATTGTTGCAGCTCTACACAAATGCCCCAAGTGTCAGTTAATCACGATACTTTATATCACATAATAACTCCCAGAATGTACTAAACATCAGATTTGTTGCAATGGTTGCAATTTGCTTGATACTTTAATTCAAAACAACCAGTTTTTCAACCACAATCCAACACCAACACTAACAATACAACATAAATAGCATATCACTCAGTTCTGCAGCCACTCACAGGGTTTATGCCCTTCTCAACAGGCAATGGACTCAGATTAAGATCTGAATCCCAAACATGGAGAAAATAACTGCTATCATCTCTTGGCAAATCTCTGCCCATTATTAAATGAGCCGTGGTCCATCAGACATTACACCAGTCCACCCAGCTCTGTAACTCAACATTAGCTTTTGTCAGCTCATGTGGCACTAACTGAATATTTCCAAAGCACTCCAAGCTGGGAATCTACTGACACTGACACTTATTGGATTGGGAGTGACAGGGCCAAGCTCTCCACAGAGGCTGCTAGTCAGGCGTCATTTAGGGGTGTGGTGCACTGCAGCTGCCTCTTTTGTATTGATCTGGCTTTGAACGTAATAACACCAGGACAAATGACATACAACATAAGACCTGACAGGGCTCTGTGTTTTCCCTTATTGCCCACACCGCCCACTCACACATACAGACCGACTCTCTCTCTCGCTCTATCCCTCTCACAAACACAGATAAACGCAAGCAGCTCACCCACTGTATCCTAGTAATTTACCATAATGTGATTACTGTTAGTCCTTTGAGAGTAGATCTAATTATAATCACCCACCAGTTCGCTGTGTGTGTTCAGTTTTTCATGTTTTAAAATTTCAACCTTGTCACTCTTTTAAGATTTGCTGCTCGTCTCATCAGAGGAGTGTTGGATTATAAGGCTCTCATTGATGCGTAAGTTTAACCTGTAATGAATTACCTGTCCACCTCAATGCCGTACACTTCATCTATGATATCTGCACGGAGTAAAGTTAGTGAATTAAAAATAAAAATAAAATGAAGAATAAGGAGTGATCTAGTGAGAGTCTAGAGGTAATTTGATGTGTGTAATAATGTCTCTCAGGCGAGCACTGCCTGTGGATTTTGCTCGAGGCCAGCTAGCTGGGACCCCTTTGTGCATGGAGCAGTACTACCGCCTTTTCAACTCCTATCGCTACCCAGGGCTGAAGACAGACACGCTAAAGGTCCAGATAAACGCAGCTTCCTCAGCGCCAAAGCACATCATAGTAGCGTGCAAGAACCAGGTCAGCATGCCGGCCTCTGAGGAAGGTTTTCACACTCCATCACACTTCTAACTAAAGACAGTGTCTATTTCAGAGAAAATATAAGGAAATGTAAAGGATGTTTTAATATTGCATTCAGAGTTTATTGATGGATGTTATAAGGTGAGAGTTCTTTCAAAAAGTTGTCAGTGTGTCCCATCAGACATAAGACCTTCTTTGGTTTGAATGCCTCTTTTTTTTACCACCAGAGACGTGGGGATTTACCACTACATGCTGCAACACTGGCCTCTAGTGCAGATAACCTCTTTCTTCATCAGATTAATAAGTAAAGGAACATTATGTGCATCTAAACTGTCTACAATAGACATTATCATAAATGCTGTCAAAGTGCCATCTTTGAATATAACATGTTACAGATTTAACGTATATGACTACCTGTATTCAACTGGAAAAAGTAAAAATCCCATCCACCCTTTTAAACATTATTAGTCATAAATACAGGGTTTGTTTTCCAGTTAGAGGCAGTAGGAAAATTAGAGGACATGAAATTTATAGAACACTTAGATATAAACATGTCTCAAATGACTTTAAAGAGGATGAATTTGCCTACACAATAAATTAGCAGTGAATTACAAAACAGATTGATGAAATTAACAAAAAAGGGTGTGAAAACACTAATGTTACTATGCCACACCTACTCCTCAGGATCTTACAGACTTTGTATACAGGACAGGCTAAACAATAAGATGTCTATTAATAGGTCATCTATTGACTGATTTGAGTCTAAGCCTAAGGGATAGGAGAGCAAAGCCTGCAGTATGCATGGCTGCATTTCAGTTTCAGTTTGAAAACAGTGTGCCTTTATTCAATCACAAAGCAAAATGCTATCTAGCAATGTTAACATGTGTATTTGAATATTTAAACTAGTGAGATGTAAAAATATTTCCACATTATGCTGTATATAAATAAAATCATTGAAAAAGACTTTGATTGTTGGGGCTGACTGAGCTGGAAGTAGTAAACAGAAAATGTTAGAGTAGTCTTCTTTCCCAATTCCCAGCAACACTCGTCTAGCTGCTCTATGAATTTTAACTGGAAGATTTTCAATTAATAATAGATGCTTTTCAAAATTTACAGCACGATGGTAGCTTAAGGTTGTTATTCATATAAACAGTTGGTCTTCAGTTAGACATTTGATTTTTTTAAGTGTAGCTCTGGTGTGAACATTGTTGCCATTCTTACTGATCAAATCAGACAAAAGACTTAAGATTTTAGGTAATAGGTAACGTGTGTTTTTAGTCACATAGGGTCCTAGTTATATACTGTGTTGTGTGTTGATCAAATTATCATAATTTTAAAAATGAGGTTTTACTCCAGCATTTACACATTTAGTGGTTGTCTTGTTGTGTAAGTTTGTTTCTTTAAGACCAAACAAGCCCACTCCCACAATGCCCTCTACCAAGCCGGCCTGCTTACCATCTGTAGTCTGTGCCATTTTCCCCAAATTACCTTTGAGTCCTGGCTGATAATCCCCTATGTAGATTTCCATAAGTGCATTAAACCCTCGTCACTATCATCTGCAGGTCTTATGTCCAAGGCTACTAATTTTTATAAATTTAGCTCACGTATTACCAAAATACCACAAAAAGAGTAGGAGCTCTTAGTTGGAAATGGTTCTGGGAACCATCAATCTGTGGCAAATGGCCCATCTCTATGGAGATACAGGCAGTTAACTTAATTACTCTTAATTGAATCTGCCACTTGAGGAGCTTTCTTGAGTCACATGTTTAATTAATGGTGGTAGAGGAGCGATATTTTAGATAGCAATTGGCCATTTTCATACCTTACTATAATTACTTGTCTCCACATGTCCTTTTTTATCTCAGCTGTTCAAATACTGCACCACAGTAACACTACATTTAGATTAAAAATAATAATTAAATACTATTACCAGGCAAGGGCAAACATAAACTCAAGTATTCACTATTGAATGTATCAGGTACTGGAGTACATAACAGATTAGTTAAGAAACATAATTTCTGTCACCTATTTATCTCACTAGTTTTTCGTGTTGGATATAGTCGCAAACAGCAAGGAGCTTAATGAGACAGAGATCTTATCCCAACTGGAGAAAATCATGAAAATGGCAGAAAACGCCAAAGACGGACTGCCTCCTTTGGGCATCCTGACATCTGATGGGAGAACAGAATGGGCACAAGCCAGAGATGTACTAACAAAAGGTATCAGCTTGAACATTTTTCTAATGTCCATTACTTTCAAAAGTTTTAAACAACTGTAAACTATTTTCAGACAAACAAAACAAGAGGTATCCTTCCCTTCTCCATCCAGATCAAACCAACAGGGACTCTCTGGCCCTGATTGAGAGCTGTCTGTGTGTGGTGTGTCTGGATGAGCCCAGTGGCCTGGCGCCTCGAGATACTAACAGGGCCCTGCTGATGCTGCATGGTGGCGGCCGTGAGAAGAATGGGGCAAACCGCTGGTATGACAAGTCAATGCAGGTAGGGCTACGTTTAATGTACTTCAATCCTTAGAAGATGTAGAGTCTGGCCTGTTAGCTAATCCACCTTCTCTCAGTTTGTTATAGGAATGGACGGGATATGCGGAGTTGTGTGTGATCATTCGCCATTCGAGGGAATAGTTATGGTGCAGTGCTCCGAATACCTGATGAAATATATGTAAGTGAGCCCATCGTAACAAGATATAAATATTGTCGTCCCAGTGAATACTGCTGAGGCTTACAGTAAATGAGACATAAGTGTTGTTGTCCTGAACAGAACAGGGAGTCCCTCCAAGATCGCGAGAACTTCCAGCATCAGAGAGTTACCCTCTCCTAGAAGGCTGCTCTGGAAATATAACCCACACATACAAGAACTCGTAGCAGCATCTGGAGACAGACTCAAAAGGCAAGACCAACACTCACACTAACGCATAACCATATTTACCAACAATTCTTTCTACAGACAGTGTTTCTCATATCTTCTGTGCTTTTTCCTTCAGGATGGTTGATAATCTTGACATGGATGTTTTCAAGTTCAACAATTATGGGAAAGAATTCATCAAAAAGCAGAGGATGAGTCCAGACGCGTTCATACAAGTTGCCTTACAACTTGCATTTTACAAGTAAAGTATACATTCCTCATCTCCATCTTCAAATTTGGCCATTAATATATATATATTAATTTGCAGATATTGTCACATAGATGCAACAGAAGGCTCGTGTCCACTTATGAGAGTGCATCTCTTCGACGTTTCCAAGACGGTCGGGTTGATAACATACGCTCTGCCACCCGTGAGGCCTTGGCCTTTGTAATGTCCATGACAGATGAGAGGGACACTTTCACCGTGAGTCATTTTTCTTACTTTGACCCCAATTACTTAGTAACTCCCACATTGCTTTTCATCACGCCTTCTTAAATGAAACAGGTGCAACCAGCAAGCTCAGCACGCCAAACCTAGTGTCCCCATCCAAACAGATGATCTCCCTGCAGAGTTAACGGGTCCATGAAAAATAATTTACTGGCTCTACTGCTCTCTTTTTGTACAATGTGAAAAGTGCCCTGTGTTTACTTTTTATCTCTAAATTATTTCTCACTTCTCCAACAGGATTCTGAAAAAATTATACGATTGAGGGAGGCAATTAATGCCCAGACAAATTATACAATTGCAGTAAGTATTTAAACTTTTTTTTAAAGACATTAATGTTACAGCAACATTTAAATAAGTAAACCACAAATCTTTATCTCAACATATCTGTTGAGTATCAAACATGTACTCCCTGGAGACGTAAAGGAACAGCTTGACCTTTTGGGGAATGCTCCTACTTGCTTTATTGCTCTGGGATTACATGGAATCTCTAATGTATGTATGGCAAATATGAAGCTCCAGCCAGGGCATGGTTAGCTTAGCTTAGCATAGAGACTGTAAGCAGAGGGAAACAGCTAGTCTGGCTCTGTCCAAAGGTTAAAAAAAAGAGTACCTCTAAAGCTCACTAATATTTACTTGTTAGCCAGGCTAGCTATTTCCCCATCTCCAGTCTTTATGCTAAGCTAAGTTAATTGTCTCCTTGCTAGAGCTTCGTGTTTAAAGGACTTTTTACAAGGACTATGCCTGTCCATAATGCCTGTGCTCATATTGAGGTCTTAATTGAAAATACTCCATTTAGCAGTAAGTAAAAAAATATTGTTCAGGCTATAACAGGAATGGGAATAGACAATCATCTCCTCGGGCTTCTGAGGATTGCAAAGGAGCTCAACATGGAGAAGCCAGAGATCTTCTGTGATGAGACGTATTTGGCCAGCAACCAGTTCATCCTCTCTACTAGTCAGGTAACATTTTGATCCCATTCTATTCTTTTATATATTATTTTCTCGCTAGAAATATCTGCTTCTGGATAAAGATAGAGAATACAAAGGAGATACTGTTGAGGAAAGGCTAATATTGTTTAGCTGCTTTACATAATTCCATCCAAACGTCCTCCTCTTGTGAGCAGAGGTACAGCAATGGGAAAACACCTGTCAATCCAACAGAAGTAGATACCGGTATACTCATTCCTATCTGAGCCGGATCAGGCTGTGAAAAGAGATACGCTGTCGTTATTGGAGCCTACGTTCCAATTTGCTAACCACAAATTACAAGATGGTGATCCACCAGGTTTCTTGAAAATTCAAACTGACTTTTAAACTGTTCCAAGTGTACCAATTAAAAAAGATAACGTGACTCCCAACTGCAAATTTATTGCCACATGAGATCAAGTAAGCACAGGATTTATCAAGAATAAATGGCAACCATTTTGTTGGTTTCAACATGTCAAATGTGAGGATTTGCTGCCTTTCCTTTTTTTATATTATTGCAAACACAATATCTTTATGTTTTGGACTGTTGCAAAATAATGTGAATATGTCCACTCAGGTTTCGAGATTATTTGATGAATATAACATTGGCTGTTATACATTAAAACATTTATCCAAAAAAAGAATCAACAGATTAAGCAATAATAAAAGTTAGTTAGTTGCAGCCCTTAAATACCAAGTTGCTCTTTCTCTTGACTGAACTGGTCTAACCCAGACTGTGTCCTCATGTATCCAGGTCCCTACCACAGTGGAAATGTTTTGTTGCTACGGCCCGGTGGTGCCCAACGGCTACGGCGCCTGTTACAACCCGCAGTCAGACCACATCATCTTCTGTGTGTCTAGTTTCTGGGAGAACACAGAGACGAGCTCCGCAGTTTTTGTCAAAGCCCTGAATGAGGGCCTGCTGGAAATCAGGGACTTGTGCAATAGAAGCAGCGTGGTGGCTCCCAAACTTGCTGATAGCAGCCAGGGAGCCTGCCGGCCTCATATATCAGGGAAGTAAGCCACAATGAGAGAGCAAGCCTACTCCAGCTGCTCCACTCAACACTCTTAGACCTTGACTCAGTTGTTGAGATGCATTTGTGTGTCTTTGTTGTTTGTGCAATAGTGATCCTTCAACAAGAAAATACAAAGCCTTAAAGGAGATATATTATATGTTAATAGTGACAATTGTGAATGAGAACTAAAACTTTTTTTTATGTGTGTAGACATAATAATTATTTCAGGTCCAATGACCCTGTTTAACTCGGCAGACTGAGAATAACTGGTCTGCTGCATTTAGGAAACTAAAGCCATGCCCGCTTAGTAGCACTGATGAGAGGGGCAGTTCCTCTGTTAGATTAATCCAGCTGAGTGATCCCAATGTATATCTTACATACATAGAGTAGTAATTTAATATATAAAAAATATACAGTATATTTAAGTGACTTATAACAATCATGACATCCTGTAAATGTGATCCTGTTTCACTTTATGTGTGAAATTATATTAACGACGGAAAATGTTACAAATGTTGTATATACTATCTATTTTAATGTGCTAAAGGTATGTACATTCTTTGATTCTATTGCCGCCATACGGTTGAAAAAGACATTGGGAATATGTGAAGTCTGTCTAATGAGGCACTTTAAGATATTTATATGAAGTTATGATTGAATAACTGTAAACATAGAGGACTAATGAGTAATGTGTGTAGAAGGAAAATATGTGTGGTCTCAATTGCACATTAGAAGTCGTCTAGATGTACTGTATGTATGTGTTACATATTATAGCAGTAGTTGATAAGTGTAGAGTGTAATAAACAGTGGTATTTTATAATAAAACAGTCCAGTGGTGATTGAGGCAAACCACTGTGTTCATGTGTATATGAGTGCTTTTTATTTGCACTTAGAGGTAGAATGAAGGATGTATTGATATGCTGTAGTGCAATAACACAATAGCGAGTGCAGTGAGGACATATGTGCAATTTACCAAATCAACTTATTAGATGCATGGAGTTCACGTAATATTAAATTAACTATTTTTGATATTCAGAAATGTCGGACTATCTGTAACATTAGAATAAATAATTGCAATCTACATAATGCATGCTGTTTGAGTCCAAACATGTCAATTCAATGTGTAGTGTGTCTTCGATGTTTCTAGAAAATGTATATTGTGTTTTAATCTGTGGTGGTTATAGCAAATGAATCTGTGTTCTGAATCTGTGAAGATATTTGTTGTCCTGTATGACTCTTGTCTGTTACATATCTACGAATCATCAGCCAAAGTAAATGTGAACCTTGAGGATTATTCAAATAGAGTTTAAAGAAAAGACTATAAGCGACACACGTTGCATGATTATTCTTACATACTGAGTGTATTTTTATATGTTCACATGAAAAGCTTATATAATGACAAAGAAAAATAAAGTAAAATATAGCATATTGGTAAACATAAGCAACAACAATGCCTTAAAATAAAGAGATGCAAACCTGCCAGATGTAATATTCTATAAATGTTTAATGTTTTACCTCTGATGTTAATTTTATCTGTTTCTACTTGGTGTTTACCGTCTACTCCGAGTGATACGTCTAAAAGAATGTCATATTTGTCATGTATTTTTCAGTGGGTTTTCCCTTTGTCTCATTCATAAAAAGTAACAAATAATCCTTGTGTGTCTACTGAACCAAGGCAAAGTATTAGTGTGGCCTGATGAATCAATGTCACTCATCCATGATAACATGTGAATGGTAACTAATGTGCAACACGTCATTGTCAGGGAGAATATAGTGCTTCATTAAGTAATTTAATATTCAATGAATGTTCAGTGCAAACTCATATGTTTATCATTATGAAAAAGAAAAGAAAAAGATGATTTACTTTGTTAGGCTACAACAATATTTTGTTAATAGAAGACATTGCTCATTTATGTTGTAAAAAAAAAAAACTGTTACTCGATTCCAGAAATAAAATGAACGTCAAACTATTATATTGAATAGTTTAAGTGTTTTCTGTTCAAATTGATGCCCTGTCTGGACAATTTCCTTAGTAGTTTGGTGGCGTATAATGGCTGTAGAAAAATGAGAACATTGCAGTAAAAATGTTGTGTTGCTGTCTAGGTGTTTATTTATGTTGCACAATTTGGAAGGTTACAGCACCTTGTTACAGTTCTGAATTCCACCTCTTGTATTGCCACAATTAATACAATCACTCTTGTGTTGCTATGCTCTTCATTTGAATGGATTCTGACTTTTTTAAAGTCTGCTTAAGTTTGTTATTCTCATCCTGTGAAAAGACCTGTAGTGGTTGTTAAGAAGAGTAAAACAGTTTATAATTGAGGCAATGTCACATCCTGAACTAGAATCTCAGACAAATTTTCACTTTCACTTTGGTTCTCGAACATAACGCTAAGCTAAAGAGGCTGTGAAGTAAACGCCAAACATAATGATTAGTCTCAAGTACAACTGTGACTGGAAAAACAACTATTTGCATAGTGTTGTCTGTATTTAACATGGCCACCACACTAACACACTACCAACAGATGGCCTCATTTTAACTGGCATATGATAAGGTCTACAGGGAGAGACCCAAAGTTATTTCTCCATTGAACCAGGTCAATTACGTGCCCAAAAACATTAAACATTAAGTCAAGCTTCAATGAACTAGGTTAAAAATAGGGCTGAAAATATATCATGCAGACTTATATGGATTAAACAGTTCCGTATGTTAGTGGTAACCAGCACAAAACTGCCCACTTCCACCAAATTCATTCACAAGCAAACAAGAAAGACAATGCCAGCTTGCCAACATGCAGTTATAACCATGAAGCACACTCCATTCCATTTCATACAGTTGCGGATGCAGCAAGCTAAGCAAAGCAAAGGATTAAAATAAAGTGGCAAAGAAGACATCCCACATGTCTCAGCCACATCCGCCCCTTCTGTGGGATTTTAGGCCTTCGATATCTACTCAAAACTATGTCCTGGGTCTGCCCCATGGTCTCCTCACACTTGAACATGCCCAAAAAACCTCCACGGGAAAGCATTTTAAAGGCATCCTGATCAGATATCGGAGCCACATCAACTGGCTCCTCAATTAAAGCAGCAGCAACTGATTTCAGCCACTTGCACCTGCAATTTAAATTTCTCAGTCATTACGCAAACATTCAGGTGAGGGTTGGACCACGGATTGTCTGGTAAAACTCCTCCCAGCAAACAGCAATCAAGCACAACAGCAGCCTTATACCATGGCCCAAGATTTACAGGCGTGGAATACTTCCATTAAGTCCAAATCACTCAGTGGGACACAGCCAGAAGCCTTCCCCAAGTCTTTGAAACAAATGTAGACTGAATTGGAACTATGATTCTTCCAATATCCTTGCAAGATCAAATCGCATACTGACATTAGCTTTCCTGGGGAGGCTGAGAAGTAACATTTTTCAACAATATCATCTCAGGGTGACTAATCTACTATACAAATGGAACACATTGATTACTTAAATTGTAATCAGTGCTGTCAAATGATTAAAATATTTAATCACGATATATTGCATTACTGTCATTGTTATCGCGCAATACACTTTCAATTCAATTGCACATTTTTATCTATTGTAAATGTCCCTTGATTTCTTTTGTCCCATTATTTGTTCTCATTTTAATAATCTTATCAACATGGAAAAGTTGATTAGCTTGCTTTGTGCAAATTTTTTTTTATTGAAAACAACACTGGCATATAGCCTACTGTAGTGTTCAATTTCACACGTAACATTCTCACTTGGAGCAGATATTACAGTTGGAGCAAATAATCTCTCACACAATGTAACACTGTCCATCAATAAAATAGGTGAAAAAAATACTCTGATGAGGGGGCAGAGAATTTGCATCAGCTGTGTGCTTGGCCATCAAGTGGTATTTCAGACTGGACATGCTGCGATGATATCTCAGTTCACGACAACAAAACACACAGATGTCTTTGGTCATGTCAGTGGAACCATTTGGCAACTTTTAAAAAGCAAACTTTCCATTCAGAATCTTATTGGCATCCATTTCGGCGTCTCGCGCTCGCCATCCACTCAAAACGTAACATTACTACTCTGTGGCCAGTTCGCAAGACCAAACAAGTATGTGCGGCGGGCCTGTTGTTTTGTTTCCGGTCTAGCTAGATCCGGTATGGTGCTGTAGTTTTTCTAACATTAGTAGTTGTTGCAACCGCATGTGAAAAATCTATAAAGTTTGCTAGTCCAAAAAGAACAGCAATCACGCAATAAAAAAAATGTAAGCTGATAAAATGGGTTTGCACTAACGCTGTTAATAACGCATTTAACTGACAGCACTAAATGTAATTATGCTACTTCTTATTGCTTAAAAGCAGGTAGTCTTAGGTAGGTTAACAGCTGCATTGGTGTAGGCATGTTGTTTAAGGTACCGTTTAGAGGTGAACGATGATCCGGCAACTGTATTTGAAAGCTTATCAGACAGCACACTGCACAGTGGTTTACAATGCTCACCGACATGATTTTACATCTCTGGAAAGCAACTATTTTTGGTTCTCAACATGATGATCATTAACAGAAATACGTTAATTGTTTTGCAGCTAAAGTAGAGCCAAGATAACATTTTTGACAGACACCACTGCGTTTTTTGCTGAAGCCCCCTCCGTTGGTACCCGTACTGCACCAATAGACTGGCTCCATTCAAATGAATCAGAGCACTGCGTTATTTCAGGTACTGTCGGTCTGGACACAGAATAACAATAGTACAATGTATTTCAAGAGTCAACATTAACTAAAAGAATACAGATATAAATTCTCCTATTAAACAATGACATATAAACTCACTGCTTTACAAATATACTTGTTTAAGTATACTGTATGTACAAGTATATATACTTTTGTTTGTCCAGGCTGAAATTAGGTATGAAGAACACTGTGAGGAAAACACCTCACGCAGCTGTGCAAGTCACCTCACAGCTTTAACACCGGCTGTCCAGAAGCGAGTTTATTGACAGAACATTGAGCTGGGTCGTCTAAAGCCAGTGCTGGGAGCGACCGGTGCTTTCACTGTGTGAGGACCAGCTAGTGACAAGCCTTGGTGTTGAGATCAATGGCGGAAGTCCACCTGGAGATGGATGATGGGAGTACATTACCACTAATAAGTGTCTGCCACGCTGCAGACGGAGACAGAGTCCTACCTGCTGGCTGCCATCGACTGGAGAAGGGAGCACAGGGGAGCAGAGCTGTCCATTCAGATTCCCTCCTTTAAGGCTAGGGGCCTGCCAGAGTCCATGAGAAATGAAAGGCCACTGAAGATGGATTTTTAACTCAACTGAGAATGACAAAAGCAAAGCAGGGGCAGTGTTGATGTAAGTTTAAACCCCATGAATAGAAACTTCAATAACCTCTTTAAAAAGTAGGATGCCTGGATAGAGCGAGTTAGAAAAAGATCCGCCGCTGTGCAATGAGAATTTGAAGATGATCTCTGGAGGAACAGTTAGGAAATGATAAGGCCATGATTTGAGTTTATACAGTCACTCAGAACTGCAATTAAACATGGAAACAGCAAATACATACACATAAATACCAATGACAATAGCTCTTAAAACTGGTGAAAAAGGCATCTATTAGTAAAAGCATAGTTTTCTGTCCTTATCTGACCAGTGGACCTCTTCACAACCAACAGCGCATCAGCTCTCACCAATCATGTCATGTGCTGTAGTCACTAATCACCATGTAGTCGTAATGAGCCTCTGTAATTGTATGTGCACATGAATCAAAAATAATATCTACAAGATTACAATCTTGTTTAACTCAAGAGCCAATTAGTTACACTGATCCTGTCATCCATGTGTGTTCCACACACTAGGTAATTCAGAAGCCATGAGCAATAATGCAGCCACCTTAGAAAATGAAACTGAGCCTGACATTTTACCTCCAAAATGATACAAGGGGAAAAAATGTCCCATTGTCTTGTGTTTCAAATATTGACATTTAAGGAGGAAATTCAAAGAAAGTACCATGTCCATTCTTACAATCTTTCAATTAAGGCAGAAGTCTATTATAGCTGTCTGTTTTCACTCACAAAGGAATTCTGATAATGGCCATTCTGGCATTTATGAGGAAACTGCTCCCAAGGCAGAAGCTATATTTACACACCATCTTGGAGCCTAATTGGGCAAGAAGTGAAGCCCCATTAAAAAATAGACTAATATATACTATATGCCAAGAGCTGAAATTAAGTACTTCCATGGAACCTGTCCCATTTAAGTTAGATGCAGATAGAAGTACTGATACTGCCATAACAGAATCCTGTGTATTTAAGCATCATATAGTGATTGACTGGTTTCCATTATGGCTTTTTAAACAGAGTCAGAATCAAGATGTGTGTGAGGTAATTGTTTCCATTACATGAAAGAAAAAATCTTGCCAAAATACAGCATGAATTGCAGTACAATAATATCATAGGCACTGCAATTATTCTCAAATCAAAATATTAAAACAACTGCAGCCATAATCACATATTGTTGCACATCAACACAGCAGAATAGCCAACTTCAAGCTCTTTACTTTAACAACTGTCAAGAGATTGTTTTTTTGTTGATATGTTATAATGAGGTTCTGGTGGATGACAACATGACACCTACTCATCTCAAGGAAGACTGCTTTTAATTTATTTTCCTATTTTCTCTGTTCAGCGCAGGTTCTCTTTTCCCATGGTTTCTGAACAATAATCCATTTCCAGGCTGCATATCAGCAGTAAAGCAAGCTACGTTACTGTAAACATAGTACCTAAACAGTGGTGGCAACGTATGATTCATTTTGGGATTGGAAGATCAATAACCAATTTGAAGATGACCTGGTGGAAAGGATCCAGATTGCAGGGCTGTGCTTCGATGTGCAGCGTAAATCTCAGGTGGTAGATGTGCGTCTAGGCCTGCCACAGCTCCTGCTCTGGGGAATGATTTATGCCTCGGTCTTGCAACATGTCCTGCCGTGGTTGGACTCTGACCGAACGGCCGGAGCTAATTTGAGTGGCTTCAGAGAAAGAGCTTGGAGGGTGAATAGCGGGGATGGTAAGCAAAAGGATCAGGGTGTTACGATTTGAGAAAGTGCAGAAGGTTATGATTGGTGTGGAGGACAAAAATCTCAACAGTCATTAATCATTAGCTTTATCATCCTAATCATTATCATAAGCACATTGTTCAGTTCACAGCAGGATAAATGCCTTGGCTTCTCTTAACTGGATCTGAGCAGAGATAAACAAAGAGAAAAAGAGGATGAAAGTGAGAGTTCATAACTAGATGTGAGTAGAGTAGGTAAATGGTTGTGCCAGGCAATCATCCTAAGACCAGAGTCAATCATCCACAAAAGCACTGCAAAGAGACATTCGCTTAAATGCTCTCCTCACATCGGAGTAACAACCATTCATCCGCATGCGTGGCCTCCCAGTTCAGCATGAGCGAAACTCAGAGCCGGTTGCATAAGTGCCAAATATGAATGGATCCAAGGCGACAGGGGGGATAAAAGTTAGATGGAAGGAACTCATTAAGAGCGCTGCACTCTTTTCACAACCCCCATCTCAAATTTGTGACCTGGCCATGAGTTCTGAAGGAAATCTCATAATGCTTGACAAGTGAAAACCACCACCAGGCAGCTAATAGCTATACTGTCATGAGGGCAAATAAAAAGGCATGAGTTTGCATGTATGTAAGCTTTGTGGCGCTGGTCATTTGAGACACACACTTGACAAAAAGCAATTCCCTCACTCCCTCAGTTCCCAAACAGATCTGTTCTGCTGCCATGCCAGATGTGAGATGGAGGGATCGTTGGCATTAGGAAAAGGGGTTGATTAAGTAGAAGTGGCGTAAAAAAAAGGTGTGCTTCATTACATGCTCAGCTCCCAGGTGGCCACTTGTCCCAGCAGCATAGTCCCTGTGGAGGTGTGGAGTGCAGACGAACAGAGGCCTGCAGTGAGCAGCAGCATCCTGAAGCCCACAGCTGCCAACGTCTCCATCACTAAACCCCATGCCATGGAGCAGCAACTGCTTCCTGACTCCGTCAATTACAGTAAACCATTAAGAAGAACATAGACAGCTCCAACCGATGGGAGAACAGAGGTGTGTTAATGTGCTTGTTTGGTGAAACGACACCTATTTTGATGCTGATAGAGTCTGGTCTAAAAAAGGACAAAAAGTGTCTTTTTAAAGTTTCCATAATAGATCCTTCATATTTTTGTATGGTTAAAGGATTAGGTGAAAGTCTTATATCGTAATTTGGTACTTCCTATTCAAACATGTATCAGCCTGAATGTTTCATCTTTCAATAAAAGAACTGTAAAAAAAAATAAAAATAATGTTTGACCTTACTGTAAATACACATAGACCATATATTTGAGGTGTTTAATTGCCTTTGCATTATCTTAGGTCAACAGACTGTTTAGCTATTCCATATTGTTAGGTAATGCTCATCATATTGCAGCTAAACATACAATGTGTACAGAGAGAGAGTTAAATGGCATTTAATCAGTCTTCCACAGAGACATTATACTTTTTTACGCATCCACTATTTCACCATTAGAAATACTCAGATGACAATGTAAAGTGGAATGCTAAAGGAGTTATGTGACTGCCCCTCCCATACTGCTTATGCAAACAACGGCATTTGAAATCCAAACCACACCGTGGGGAACACACACACTGGTCAACTAACACACTAACTGGTCAACAGCTGCATACTTCACAGAGGAGTCTCTTCAGAAGTAAAATTAATCTGACCACTTAAGAGATGTTATTAGAAATATGGTAAAAGGCATTGGGAACTTCATGGGCGTTACAGTTGGAAAGTAATATTGTCTGGCCACCTTTCACTGGTTTGGCTCATGTGCTTTCTGTACATTCTTGAGCTCATTTGTGTCTATTTACTTCCAAGAGGCTGTGAGGCAGATAAAGGAGGAGCAGAGAGAAGGCAAGCCGGGGCTGTAAAGTAATGGTTTCATCTTTAATGAGCAACTGGGGACCGCAGTATCTGGTGACTGAGAGGGTGCCTCCGCCGAGTCTCTGTCACAGTGGAAAGGCTCATCCTAAATCTCGCTCTTATTGCTGTGAGCATCGCAACTATATCTCACTCCGGAGACGGAACCTCTGGTTTTTATGGATGCTTGGGTAATTGAGCAGCAGGAGGAAGAAAATATGTAATCCACTTCCATAAAGAAAGTGTATCCAAACTAAATGACTGGTGAATTAATAATGGCAAGCTCTCTTTAACCCTTCTCTGTACTTCTGTACGTCTCTGTCACTCGAAGTGGTAGTTTGTCAATGAGATTTGTGAGCCAGTGATGTGTGCCACCAGAAAAATGGTGTCATCTAAGTTACATGTGTCCCGGTGCAAATGACTCAACCACTCGTACATGTAATAGAGGAGAAGACTGAGAGATGGTGGCAGTGCCGTTTTATGGCCCCTCAAACAACACTTGTCAAGAAAACTGGCACACAAGACAGCTCCAATGGGAACGAGAAATAGGCTTTGTGTCTGTAGTTTACAATTACCCAACAAAGAGATAGGCAATATAGCATTTTCAGTCTTTAAACTGACTCAGAGAAATACCAACTGACACAAACAGGCTGTCGCTTTTGCAAACATTAAAGCATAAAATAAAACCACTACAAAGTCAGACTTTTACTTCCGCTATTAAACTAAATATTGAGAAGTAGAAAGAAAAAGAATCTTGGGAGATATCACGATATTTTTTTTCTGCATTTGGTCCAAATCCACTGTTGTTGCTGTGTTTTAACTTATCCTCTTAATCACAAAGTAAGTACTTAATAATGAATAAGATGTTAATCAAAGTGCAAAGATAAAACAATGTTCGAAAGTAAACGTCATGAATACTCCCCAGAGTTATGATACTCAATTTAGCATGTCTCATTTATGTTTGATTAAAAAGGATGTCTCTGTAAGAACTGGAGGGCTTTTCACAGATGAAATCCAATTAACATTCAGTAAAAAGCCCAGCAGGGATTCATTTTCTAACCAGGAAATCCTCAACCCCCTGTGCAGCCTTGCTGGTGAGTCAACTGTGCTTTCAAAACACTGTAATTATAGTTTTGTCAAAGAAAAACAGTCACATGCTAACGGTAAGCAAGTGAATGTCTTAATCAAACTAATTTGCTTGTGCCTTTCTTTCACACTCCCCATACATCCTTCCACAAAAGTAGCCATTGCATTGTGTGCTGCCACCCTAACAGTGACAGCTCCATAACATGCCCAGTGCATGGCAGAGCCTAGAGGTCGACTCTGCTAGAGCTACTCTGAATAGCACTAAAGGCACATGCAGACAGCTCCCTTCTCTCTATGGACAGACACACACAGAGTCAACCTGCGACACGTGACAGGCCCTGGCCTCCAGTTGCTCTGTTCAGCTATCCCCCACAGTCCACTGTCACAAAGTCCTCACATGCATGCAGAAAACAACATATCAAGCACTTTGAGATGTCAGGAAAAAAATCCGGTTGATGTTCCCGTTCTCCAAGTATTGACCATTCAGTCATAGGTCTACAGTTAAAGATTCTTTGCATCATTGATTGATCCATTTTTTAGTTTAACTGATTAGATTTGTGTTTTTAAGTTATTGTCACAAAAGTAAAAAAAAAAAAAAGACGCGAGGTCTTCAAATTGCACTTTTTTTTGTGTGTGTGTAAGCACAGTGTGAGCAACGATGCTCCAAAGAAAAGTTCCTCGTATGTGTCCTCATACCTGGCGAATAAAGCTGATTCTGATTCTGATTAACAGTCCAAAGCCCAAATTATATTAAATTTGCAATTATATAAAACAGAGGAAGGCAAAAAATCCTCGCATTTGAGAAGTTGAAACACGTCAGTCTTTGGCATTTCTGCTTGTTAAATTACAAAAATGATTAATTCATCATCAAAATATCCTAAACTAACTTAGAAACGCAACACTTTTATTTTTGCCGTCATTTTTCGTGAGTTGAACTCAAAGATCTAAGACTTTTTCTATGAACACAAAAGGCTTATTTCTCTCAAATCTCGTTCCCAAATCTGTCTAAATCTGGGTTAGTAAACAATTCTCCTTTGCTGGGATAATCCATCCACCTCACAGGTGTGGCATATCAAGAAACTGATTAAACAACGTGATTATTGCACAGGTGTGCCTTAAAGAAGATTATTGCACAGGTGTGCCTTAAAGAGTGGCCTTTAATTGTGGCTGGCCACAATTAAAGGCCACTCTGAAATGTCCAAAAACCAGTCAAGATAAAAAAAAAATAAAAAAATAACTACCTCGAAATTGTCAGGCCACTTTAAAATGTGCTGTTTCACCGTTTTTTTGGGGGGGGCAGGGGGTGCAAAAACTAAATTGACCATGCAAGAATTGGGATGTTTTCAGCTTTCAGGAATTGTGGGTGAGGTGATGGTCACGGATGAATGGCACAACAATGGGCCTTAGGATCTAGTAACAGTATCTCATTGCATTCAAAACGCCATCAATAAAATGCATCTGTGTTCGTTGTCCATAACATACACCTGCCCATACCATAACCCCACCGCCACCACCGGCCACTCTACTATGGCCTACATGCTGCCTAAACGGTGAAAACTAGGGTTCATCCGTGAAGAGAACACCTCTCCAAAGTGCCAGATGCCATCAAATGTGATCATTTGACCACTCTAGTCAGTTACAACAACAAACTGCAGTCAGGTCGAGACCCCGATGCGGATAACGAGCATGCAGATGAGCTTTTCTCAGACGGTTTCTGAGACTTTGTGCAAAGATTCATTGGTTATGCAAACCAATTTTTGCAGTAACTTTCCAAGTGGCTGGTCTCAGACAATCTTGGAGGTGAAGACGCTGGATGTGGAGGTCCTGGGCGTGTGTGGTTACACGTGGTCTGCGGTTGTGGAGCCGGTTAGATGTACTGCCAAAATCTATAAAAAGCCTTTGGTACAGAAATAAACATTCAATTCACGAGCAACAGCTCCGGTGGACATTCCTGCGGTCAGCATGCCAGTTGCACGCTCCCTCAATATTTGCGACATCTGTGGCATTGTACTGTGTGGTAAAACTAACTAGTTTTACTGACTAGTTGCCACACCTGTGAGGTGGATGGATTATCTTGTGAAAGAAAAAATGCTCACTAACACAGAATTGGACAGTTTTGTCCAATGTTTGAGAGAAATATGCCTTTTGTGTACAAAGAAAAAGTCTTAGATCTTTGAGTTCAGCTCATGAAAAATACGGGCAAAAACAAAAGTGTTGCATTTATAATTTTGTTCAGTATAGTTGGTACATTTTCTGACAACTGACTAATTAATTAATTGATTAATCAATTCAGCACTATATGGTAAAACACACTAAAACTTATTCGCTTTACTTTGTTTTTCTCCCACTTAATGACTGTTGCCATGTGTTGGGATCTAATCATATCCTGCAAATGATCAAGGCCAAAAACCAGTAAAATTTCTCCTTTGAAATGTGTGGAAAGCATCTGTTTCTGGCACCTTTGAAACCCAGGGAGAGACATCTGTCTGATGTGGTAACATACCCAAAGTACCCAAAGATCAACATGTACTGCATGCATATATATATATATCTAATTCCAACACATAATAACACACTCTGTAAATAATGGTGTAATTTCAAATATTTTAAAGCAAAAATAAAATGCATTTCATATTTCCTAATAGTCTTCCTGTGGCACTCAGAAATCTTTGCCAAGGAACAGAAAGTATTTTTCTCTTTTTGAAATGATGATTGGTCTTGTGCGGACACAGAGCAGATGGTGTTATCTACCTCGTGGGTAGAAGGAGCAACAAGTGTGCAATTAAAGGCTTGAAGAGATGGTTTTAGTTCAAAACAGATAAACTCAGGAAAGTAAACCAATTTAGCCGTATAGCATAAAACTATTTAATCATACCTGGTGCATTTGGGAAGGTAAATTTGACATCTACAATCCAAATATATGGCAAAAAAACAGCATCCATTTTGCATTTTTTGGGGTTGCAGTGGCTCAGTCTGTAGGGAGTTGGGTTGGGAACCAGAGATTAGCTGGTTCAATTCCCCATATGGACCACTGTGTGGTGTTGGACTGTAGCTGTTGAGTTGCCAGTTCACCTCTTAAGCAATGCCAATGTGCTCCTGAGCAAGGCACCAAACCCCAACTGCTCAGAGCGCCTGTCCATCGACAGCTGAAGCCCCCTCACTCTGATATCTTGCCATTGGTGTATATAATTATAATGATGATAACAACTTTGACTTATATAGCGCCTTTCAGAAACCCAGGGACGCTTAACAAACAGGGGGGGAGGGGGTTAAGAGGTGAAAGGTGTGAGACCAGGAGAGATTAAATTCCATAAGCCTCAGTGAAGAGGTATGTTTTAAGCTGGGTTTTAAATGTTATAATAGAGGAGGCAGAGCGAATAGCAAGAGGAAGCTTGTTCCAGAGCGATGGTGCACTGACACAGAAGGCTCTGTCACCAAATGTCCGGAGCCTGGAATTAGGGACAGCAAGCAGGTCCTTGTCAGAGGAAAGCAGGGACCGTGACTGAGTGTATGGGTGGAGCAGGTCTGTTAGGTACTGAGGTGCAAGTCCATGGAGAGATTTGTATGTCAGTAGGAGAATTTTATATTTGAACCGGGACTTAACTGGCAGCCAGTGGAGCTTCTTCAGGATGGTAGTGATGTGAAGTCCAAGTTTTGTGTGGGTGAGCTTCCTAGCCGCAGAATTCTGGATATACTGAAGTATGTCAGTTGACTTGCTAGGCAGACCAAAAAGGATACCGTTGCAGTAGTCAAGTCGGGAGGTGATGAAGGAGTGGATGAGGGTCTCAGCTACAGAATTGGAAAGCCACTGTCGGAGTCTGGAGATGTTCTTGAGATGGTAAAAGGCAGTTTTAGTAGTGTTTTTGATGTGCTGTTGGAAGGAAAGGGTGGAGTCCATGATGACGCCCAGGTATAGGACCTAAGCATGTATGTGTATTACATTATTATTATTATTATACATAAAAGCTAATGAACAGTTCATGCCATTATAAGTGATCAGCAATATGTGGACTGCCCCTAAATTAACAGTTTTTTCCTTCACACTTGGTGGTAATCAACCTTCCACAATTGCCCAGGTGTTTTTATTTCCACTACACATGCTAAGGTTGTAAGTTTTATGAATAGTCTGTAAGAACATACAAAAATGAGTTTAGTGAGAAGTAACACAGCAAAAGTAGTAAGCACTTAGCTAGTAATTTTATATCCTTCAAGGGCCTGTTCTACATAAGTTGCTGTGGCAATCAGGCTACTCCCTATTTTTGTAAGGGAGCAACAATGGCCTTGCTCAGTCTTTCATTCAAGCCGAGACAGTATCAATCACATGCCACTCCAATGATAGATAGGCAATCTTATAACACTAGGAGCAAAAATAACTTCACTCACTCAATCCTTGACCTTACAGAGCGAGCAGTCAGTTTGGTTAAAAGCTACAGCTATCACATAAAAATTGATTTTTTTCTTTCGGATCAATTGCAGTCTAAACATTTGAACTAAAATGGCCATAGAAAGCTGTCACTAATAAATAATTGCTATTGTTATGGATTTATACACTGTCGCTGCCTCCTCTAGAGAAGCCCACATTTAAGCGTGTTTTTGACTGCAGGCTATTCAGACCAAATAAAAGACAATGCAAGCAGGTTTCAAGGAACTGCCTTTGGACAAGGAACTATCTCAGCATCTGTAGCGCCGGAGGAGAGACACAATTACCATCAAACAACAGTGGCTATGACACAGCTGAGGCGCCACGACGACACGTGTGGGAAAACATTTAGGTCACACTAAGTTTAAAATGTCAACTGCTACAGCAATGAGAGCTGAGGACATGTATAGATCATGCAAGATTGTTTGATTGTGATAGCACAAAATTGATTTAAAAGAAGAATGTGAGAATGACAAGGCAAAAAGTCTTTCTACAAAGCAACATTAAGGTTCACTGATTGTTGGCAAAACTTGCCGATGGTTGGGAGAAAATACAGATTGGTGTGTAACAGAATATTGTCTCTTATATTAGTGGCTATCATTTGTTCCAATAACGATAAGGGTTCAACAGTTAGGACCATGCAACTGTCTGTTACTAAAGATAAGGGTGCAAGATTTATTGTTAAGTTTGGTCGACTGTGTCTCGCTCCAGCAAGCTAGTAACAAGATTCACCTGTGCTGAGAGTTTTGCCAAATAAAAAAAACATGTCTTAATAAATATCTTGGAAAACTGCAATCAATCAATTAATTAGATTAGACTAGACTCTATGATGTCTAAAATGTAATTTTGAACAGGTGACTTCTGTAATAGAGGGGTCATACTAGAGGTTTAATGAACTGGAATGAAAAAAATGCACTGAGGCCAGCCCATAGTGAAGGAACACATGGAAGGAAAATGAATAGGCAAACAGGAAAACAATGTTAAGATGCACTGATGTTATATTGGGGAACCTAATCCAACATTTAAACTTTTTTTGTCTTTTGATGTTAGAATTCCTGACTTTCACCAAGAGAGTGTAAAATGGTAATTGATGACTAATTTTCTAAGCTCAGAATCAATTGCAAATAAGGTGAATCCCACATGTACTCCAAAGCCCCTGTATGTATATGCAGTATGTGCAGCATCCACTTTGTTTTTCATAAAATAAGATATTCTCATGAAAAGGACAAAGTATGAATGCTTAACAAAAGGCAGCTCATGACAAGGAATCATATTTTTGTCTCATGTATTCAGTCCAAGCAAATGTAAGCCACAGCTCCCAGGGTTCCATCAAACATATCAATATTCAGCTGATAATACCTTTATTCTGTGGCCAAGAGATCCTCACATAACTCCTCCAAACACTACAGAGAGTTTCCACTAATGATCAAAAATGATGAGGAAACATGAAGTAAATAACTTATGATGAATTTAAATAGCCCTCCCCATTTATAATACAGTACCCTACAGTATCAGAGCCGACCTTCCTGGATGGAAACAAAGCAAAAGTGTAAAGATTAGATTTCAATGTCCTTTCAGCTTCAAAAAGACTCTAATGAACTGAATGACTGAACTGTTTGATGCTTTTTATGTTCTCTGGGGTCCATTGATCATGTAAACAATAAACTCAAGAATACATGGTGTGTGCTATAGTGCTTTAAGTGTGTACTCAATCCAAATGTATGAGTGCACTGTACCTAAAAAGGGACCTGTTAAAGGTTGCTTGATCCCCTGATTCACCAGATCAAATGTTAACTCAAACCCAAATTTGCCACTGAAGCAGTTGAATGCTGATCTTTGCTTCAAAAATAACGCCCAAAAATCAGAAACAAATCTTCATGGATGCTAAAAATAAATTTTACAATACCAATTAGATGTCTCTTTGCTTCACTTGAAGTGTATTTGTCATTTGGGTAAATATTCTCCCATACAACAAACATAACAAAGAAAAGTAGTTTTTCCAACTGCCACTCTGCATGCCGAGCTTATAGATTTCAAAGTTTTATTTGCAAACTGCATTATTTACCTAACTGTTCCACCCAAAACTGTAGTACAGTCCTGTGTCAAAATGTGATCATGTTTAAGAGACTAAACACTGTTCATGACTCTATGACAGATGGTCTCCGAAAGGTCAAAGACACACATGGGGCTTACTGCAGAGGGATCAATCCAGTAGGATACCCCGTGTGTCTGTGATGGATCCCATTAGGAGAGACGCCACCAAAGGCTTTTTTTGAACTCAGCAAGCTACAAAGAGAGACCCACCTACTTCAAGTCCTGATTCCATGAGCGCACCAAGCTTCCGCTTATTCATTCACTTATTCAGGGTCCCAGGAGTCTATTTAGTAAGGGACAAAACTAACATTCAACTAAAAGTATTCAGTCATAAACTCCTGCTGATTGGGTAATCTGTAACTCAGATTTAAACAGGGTGTTAGTATACATATCAAATTCAATTTTTAATGTTGTGAACCCAGTGTCATATGTGAAATTGTATTGTGTGCCCAAGATTATTTTGACATGTCTACAAATATCACAATATTTAGCATAAATACAAAGTGACAATGGTCTAACCTCTGAATCTTGTGTCAAACAGTTTCTTCTTGATGCAAATGAAGCAGTTTCATCTGACGGACAGAGAAATCAGCCAGGAGCCCCACTGCCTGGCTCTCGCCTCTGACTTAATGTTCTATGATCTACTCTTTACTTAATGAGGTGTCATGTACAGTTTATATAAAAGGTATGACCTTATTAAACTGTGAGTGAAAGGGTGAAGCAATAGCTAAGTGTAGATAAATGGCAAGGCTGTATAGAAACTCATTTGCCTTTAACATTCATGAGACAAGAGGGTCTCATTCTGACTGTTCAGAGATATATGACTGACATTTGTGGCTCTATTCAAATGGTGCTTCAGAATAAAACATAGGCAATATTAATAATTTGAATATTACATTTACTTTAAACAGATTTTATTTAGGCTGTTTGAAAAACAAAAACTGTCAGAAAAAAGAAAATCTCACTTTTCATTCAAGTGCAGCTATACAGCAATTATTAAGAAAGCCTACAAATAACAGATTCACACAAATGAGCTATAAAATACAGAAACAAACCAATCAAATTAATATTTTAAGTGCAACTGGGTTCTTTGGAGTCACTATCATATTCAGCAAAGAACCCCAAAAATGTATTCATGGATTTTTCTAGAATTTTGCTGTAAGTGCAGAAGGTAAGACATTATTTCCCAAAGAGCAAGGCAGCTCTTTAACTCAAACCGTTTTCCTGAGAACACGCCAAGCTTTCCAAAACCCCGTTCTTGTTATTCTTTTCCTTTAACTTGATTTCTGACAGCCAATTCAATTAGGCCGGATATGTGTGGGTGTAAAAAAGGCAACATGACAAACTCAGAAGATGGATGGCAACCTTTGCTTCACCATTAAAATCACAATTGCGTCCTATTGAAGCTCAGTGGATCAGCGTATTACCAGCAGCGGCTAAATGAACACAGGCATACAGGGTCCAAACTAATCACGCTTTGCAGTTCAGTTGTTTGTGAAAAGGATCTGCATGCTAGATTGTCTTTTTTCAACTGCCAGTGGCTGAGACCACATTTGGTATATCGACCACTGTTAATCAAAAGTTTGCCTTATGAAAGAGAAGAAGAAAAAAGCTTAAGGTAGACGGAGAATGTTTTAACCCGCTTTAGTTTCGTTTTCAGAAGATAGGGCACGGTGACTCATCAGCCACCTGACCTTAACGACAGTCTGCAGGGACGTGATGTCTGGCCAAGCCCCTGTCGGAGTCATCTGGCGCCACGGAGGAGCTGACCTGTTGGTAGATGAAGGAGTAGAGGCTGACGTCAGGGCGCCGGCCAAGGCAGCTCTTGCACACTGAGTTGTAGTACTGCCCCAGGAGATCATACACCTCCCCTATGACGGAGACAAGGAGTTGTATATGTTATCTAGTCTCTAGAGTGAACTCATTCCAATACGTTTTCAGGGATAATAATTAGCCATATCATATCATGAGATCACATTGTTTACAATAAAATCTTGAGAGGATGTCATTACTTTATTACTATCACACCCTTAGCACTGAATATAAAAGAGTATTAAGTTGCATATAAACAGGGAGCAGACTGGGTTGTTGTTTTCTTTACCGACACTGATCTTCCTCTGAGTTAGGAAAGAGTGCATCTTGTGGACATCTGTCATGAGCTGGCTGTCACCAAAGGTAAAATAGGCCACATCTCGGCCCGCCTCAGCAGCTGCCAGCATCTGGAGCAGAGCTGGAGGAAAAGAAGCCTGTGTTAAACCTTAACAGTAAGAGTTGCACAAAGTCTGTTTAAATAAAGTTAAAGCTTCTAGGTTGTTTTTTTGCAGGTTTGTTCACACATTCTTATCTTCTTAGTTGTAAAAATACAGAGACAGTTAATTAAACAGAAGTCTAAAGAGTCATCCAGAAGCTGATGTTACAATTTATTCTGTGGCATTTACAGTAACAGGCAAGTACTGTTATCAGGGGAACAGAGAACTCTGGATTAGTTACAAAGAGGGTCCAGATCTGGCTCCGGAGAGTTGTGAATATTTTAAGAGACTGGAAATATATCTGCTGATTAATGAAGGTTGGAACAGTGGCATGTTAACAAGCATAACTGAATCAACATTTTCAGACGAGAGCTAAGCAGAATTTACCCAAACTTCAGCAGTTTCTCTCCCCTGCTCTGTTTCAACTGGTTTTCCCAGGAATTGTCTGACAATTAAAAAATAGGTGGCTATCTGAGGACACAGAAAAGTAAACCCAGGAAGACAACAGCATCTAAATTACAAGCTCTTTCTAGAAGGCATGTCATAACGCAGACAGCAGGTGGTTTTGCCTAAGGGGGGGCTGTACCTTGCTACAGGTAATTAATAAATATACGTATAGTTTGCAAGCACAGTGGCCCTAAGTCCGGTAGAAAGTATGAAGCAGACCTACTACTGCAAACAGTAAGCATAAAGTCTCTTGGAGCTCGCTGCTCAGTGACAGTGATACAAGGACGAGACAGAAAGCTAGGATGGATTGATGGACTTGAGCAAGCGATCAATTTCACTATTAATGAAACATATTAACTGTGTCATTTGATCAATAGAAGGAAGGCGACAAATAGGCCTTAACTAAATGAACGCATTCCCAAGAAGACAAATGAATGGCAACGCTGAGCTACTGGAGCCCTTCAAGCTGAAATGTATTCCGTTATATCCAGTAAGAGAGTCCGCTTAGGCTGCCAAGTGCACAGAGATGATCTGAGCACATTTTCTTCCCAAGATCTACTGACAGGGGTGTTACATCAGTGCTTACCTTTCAGACGTGTGTCACCTCCAAAAACACCACAGCCCCAATTCCCCGTAGCAATTGCTGCAAGGTTTATGCTTTGTTCCTCAGGGCGAGCAAAGCCACAGTAGGCCTAAATGAAGACAGAGATAGGGGGGACAATATTAGGAAAGGAAATGTAAAGACAACAAAGAAATTCAAAATTATATGACAAGTGTTCTGTAGCAGATGCTAAGGACTCCTATGCGAGCTGTGAACCCTTGCATCACTTTTGAGGGCTCAACTAAAGTGGCAGAATATAAAAATAATGCACTAGGTAGCAAATAGTGAGTGATTTCAGGTATGGCCATTGTCTCATGAAAAGCAAAGCGCTTCAGTCATCAAAATTGTGAATGCACCAGTTTTTTTGGGGGGATGACATTACATCAAGTCGTTAGCCAGACGATGCCGAGACGTTCAAGTACTGTAAGTGGAGAATGATATGTCATTTGGTACAAAAAGGCAGAATCAGGTCTGGTGAGCCTCAGGTCTTGGGACCTTATTGTTCCAGATCACTGTTATGTTTTATAAGAACCAGGCGTACATAACGTCTCCATACTATCAAACGTAAATGGAAAGCAGCAAAGTAATTCCATTTACCTGCAGGCCTTTGCAGGCAACATAATTCAATGCATAATATACATTTTCAACATTGTGTCATTTGGCAACATCTCATTTCACACCTATTCTCTCAATTCAGTGGCCACTGGTGTGAAATTGCCGTGGGTTTGACATATTAATAATTGCACTGACCAGAGAATTTGACATGACAACATGCCAGGTGGGATGTTCGTATGTCACATTGGAAATTATTTCCAAAAGCTGATGATGTTAAATGAAAGATCTGAAGGGTCGCTCAGCATTATTTTTCACATTGGAAATTAAGTGAATAGTGAAAATGAATTGTGAGCATCCACCCTCCCCCTGACCAGTCATAAATTCTTTCTGTGAAAGGGCAGATGTGACAGTTAGCTGAACAATAACCGAAACCGGATTGATCTACATGTTGGTGCATTCTTCACACACTTGTCAGAGCTGTCAAATTTCTTTCATGCTTTCTGACTTGACAACATCAACATCTTTATTTTCTATTACAAATGGACATCTCTGACTGGGAATATAGCACAAATGGAAGGCTTCATATTTAAATAAAATCTGTGAAGTATATGAAATAATTATGATTGATTGCGGTGAGGTCAATTATATTCATTCAAATTGATTCTAGGCATAATGGACAGTGTAATGAATAAGCTAAAGCTTGTACTCTATATGACAATCAATTAGTCTGTATTGCATGCATAAGGCTTATCTGTAATTCGTTACCTAGAATAAAAGTAATACATGGTCAATGTCATCCCAGCTGACATTTGCTATGAGACTGTTTACCAATTATCAACTAAATGGATTGATAAAGTCATTAAATCAATGTCAAATGTTACTACAGCCATACACATTAACACGTTAATACATGTTAAAAAGTCATGACTATATACTATCGAAGTTTAACTTTAAAGAGCAGTGATTATATTGCCTCCACACTTCCATTGCCATAAATTATACAAACTGTGCACACTTTTGTCTACAAAACAAAACAAAAAACTTACAGCCGAACTCACTTAATAGTTCCTATTAGGCAAAACCCAGTATTTATGGTTTGTGACATGCAGAACAAAGACACTTAACAAAGAGACAAGAAAAACACTCAAAGAAAGCAGGCAGGAAATACAGATAATAAAAATAAAAGATAACCTTGTTGAGTTCTCGGTTAAGTTTCTCTGGACGAAACTGTTCTAGAAAGTTCTTGAACTGCAGAGCATCAATGGCCACAATCTCAGTGCACCTTCTCTGCCAGCCATCACTGAAACAAGTCAAAGAAATGGTTTTGTATAATTTCACGTTCAACAAAACAACTGGGCTTTAGTCAAAAATTGGCAAACATTTCTCGTAGCTACATCTGATGGCGGAAATAGGAAGTTCAACAAAATAAAGTCAAGAAAACCTGACAGAAATCATATTCTGGTAAGACATTAAAAGACATGTCTGAATTTTACATGAAGATGACGCTTAATGAAAGGTCAAGGGATAACCAAATGGATGTAATTCTTTTTATTTATTTTTTTTACTTCAACCTCATGGTGGTACTATACAATCGTATCCACAAGTCAATAGGATTCAACTTCTGGGGACGATGAATAACTGTACAAAATTTGATGGTAGTCCATCAAATAGTTGGACCGACCAAAGTTGCTCACCATGACCAAGCATGGCTTAAAATGATTGTAACAACAAACAAAGCTTTTTGCTGTAATTTGAGGATATTATGTTCTTTTTTTAAGTTTATGTTTTGGGCATTAGGCCTTTATTTGACAGGACAGCTGAAGATGTGAAAGGGGAGAGAAAGGGGGAATGACATAAAGCAATGGGCCGCAAGTCAGAGTCAAACCCAGACCCGCTGCGTCGAGGAAATATGTGGGCGCCCGGTCTACCGATTGAGCTATCTGAGTGCCCGAGGAAGTTAAGTTCTTTAAAGCCGTTAGGAGCAATATTTACCTTGGATTTGTGTCCTGGTGGCTGCCATCCCACTGGTATGTCTGACCATAGCCTGTGTATTTACTGTACTGCTGTGTACCTGGCAATAACAAACATTAGTCCCACACTACTTCAAGCATTAACACATTAATCTTGCTTTTTAAACGTGGTCCAGGTGTATTTAGGTGACAATGCTTAAAGGCAGGTAAGATTACACTGTGTTAAGAGGCACATTTAAACCAGTTCAGCCTCAAATGATTCTAAATAAATAAAAAGTAGCTAAAATGAATGTGTTTTTCATTCAACAGAGATCTACAACTTTCTTGTGGCTGTCATTCACACTATAAGTGGTGGATAAATTATCTGAAAAGGCCAGATAACATACTTTAAAATCCAACCGCAGATACTTAAAAGAGTCATACAAATATGTTGAAACATTCATTTGTATACAGAAAATCAAATAAACAGAAAAAAACATCAACAAATAATCTAAAACAGGTTACTCTTTAAAAATATGCATAAACATCCAGCAATAGAAATTGCTTTAAAAATCATTGTAATAACCAAATGTTTTCAGGGGGTGTATCTGCAAGGATTCTGCCTGATGTAATCAGATAAAAACAGGAGCAGCTGTCTCCTGGCAAGAGGAAGGTCAAGTTATTACCCCCTTTGAAAAGACGGGAGAAGCAGCGACTGACCGCCAGCCCACAGGGGAACACTCAACACCAGTTAAAGGGGAGCGGAGGGTGGGGAGGCAACTGCACAGTCAAACAAATGAGGCCACAAATTAACTTCCCATTCATTAGCGCTCATTAGTACCTGGCTGTCGAAAGCACTCGCTGAGATGCTTCATGGTGCAAAGTGAATAAACTAAGTGATTAGTAATAGGGCCTTGGTCAGCACGGGGAGGGAATCTCTAGAGCACTCTCCACGTGACACAGACATTTCACTAATAATCAGCCTGCCTCTCACTTTTTTAAGTAATAAGCACAATTACTTCCCGAATAAGGCACTTAAGTTCCTAACATAGTTTACCAGTATGCCATTAAAACAAAATAGATGAGCAAAAAGCAGAATGGGCAATATAACACAGCTAACTTTATATTTACTTTGTGGTTGGCCAAGTCATACAACCACAAAACATCTCCAGCAAAAGCATTTTATAATATAAAACTACAGGCCACAAACACCAACATGGGAGGTAAATAAACATTTTAATTTACACTAAACTGACTTCAGGACACTTAACTGCACAAATGGAAGATCACGGCACAGTAAATTATCTTCACTCAAAGGATAATAAAATCTATTTCTGGTTTGTGCTAATAAATGCCACAATGTTGAGTTTGGAAACTTTAATGGGGTGTGTGATAAATATGCTTATAGTTTTAAAGCTTGACTAAATGTTGGATTAAAAGAATAGTTAAATATTAAGAAAAATATTAGTTACTTTGAATATTCTTGTGAGGTTATAAATTAGATACAGAAATGTAAAGCATGTGTTGAGTTTACTACAAGATACCACAGACAGACGTTTGCGTAGCTGAAAATCTTAGAAACTCAAGCCATAAAACAAGATAGTCTGGCACTTGTGTTAAGTATGCATACATCTGACCTTTACTGGTTCTTCAAGAATATCAAACCCTATCATCAACTATTTTTGCATTTGAAAGGAGCAACCTTCAGGAACAATATAAATTATAATTTAGATTTTGTTTTTATGCAACATTCTTGTCATTCAAAAACTATTTTTAGTGTGAAGCATATCAATCTTGGCCAAAGAAAGATGTGTCTGGTTATTAGAAATGATTTCTATACAACAAATAGGTTGTATATAAATCAGCAGATATATTTCATGATGTTCCTGAAGGTTGCTCCTTTCATGTGTAAATAAAACTAACTGTCCACAGAGCGCAAAAGGTCAGACGCGCTTCTTATTCCCGGGTCCAGGCAAAAGTGGACAACCAAGGAGGTTTTTCTATTACTGTCAAGGTTGCATGTGAACAAACAAGGATAACACAGTTTCTTACCTAAAAAAAATTCCCCGCTAAGGCCAATGGTGCAATGGTGCTACGTGGATGGTCCCATTTCCCGATTTGGAAAGTCTTTCTATCGATTTTGTTGTGTACAAGAGCTTTAAGTTGTAATGTGGAAATAACAGAGGGTACAAAGAAGATGTAAAAAACACCTTGATAGCGGTTTCCAGAATTTGTATGACAACGAAGAGAAACGTAAGTGGATCAGGTGAGCCACAAAAGACGATCAGTAACTTATGTCTTTCGATTATTCCAACCGCACATGAATGCAGCACAAATCTCGCAATTAATAAAAACTAATTTGTGTATTTGCCCAGTGACTCAGATCCACTCCAAAATGTTACGGGTTCTTCCTTGGCCCATCTTCCACTCTTCCACAAAGTTTCATGAATATTGGGTGAGTAGTTTTTCTGTAACCTGCTGACAGACAATCAACAAAACTAACTAACAAACAGACAAACCAAGCTGAAAACATAACCTCCTTGGCGGAGGTATTGAAATTTTTGTGCAGTAAAAAATATCTCTATATCTCCTGCTTGCGTGAAGCTTGCACCACATTTTCTGGTCAGCACTGCCATCAATGAACCATATGACTTCTCCTTAATTCGGTATATACTTTGACCGCCCTGACTGCAACCACATATCCAGCATAGAAAATTCAATTGGGCCTGGGCACTTTTGCAAATTTTAGTGCAGAGGTAAGATCCATTAGCTTCCCTACTGTATGCCAAGTCGTGTATTAAGGGGATATGCTTCACCACATGGCCACAATTCAGCTAAGGCTCGGACTTTGCTTTTACAATGGGGAACAAGATATACAGGCTGGGTTTAATAAAGATGATGGAATGGAAGAGTCCATTAGCAAGCAGGTCTTGGGCCGGTCTTCCAGCTATAATTAATTCTGGGCCCCAGTAATAACGTTAAGTGCCGTAAGTGGAGGCGAGGGAGAGATGGACGGCAAAAGTCTGAAGGTGACTCTACCAAAGGGAGGAAACCTGATGCAGCGGTATGATTGCTGATGAGGAGGGCGGAGGCTCTGTTGCCCCCTTCCTGTTCTAACCCACTTGTTAATGCAATGTTGAGGCAGTCAATCTATTTATGGGTGGCGGATATTTGCGTTGTCACAGAGGTTTACATCATGGACTTCATGCCAGAAGCCTGGGCTTAAATACATTTAGCAGGTACAAGGCAAAAAACAATTAGTTATTCTTACCCACATCTATTTATTTAATTTCAGCCATAACATGTACAGTGGGGTTTGAAAGTTTGGGCACCCCAAGAAAAGATGGAAAAATCTCATAAAGGCATCAAATGACAGATTAGACATTAGTATAATATGTCACTAAAATTGCAGAGGAAGGGTGTACTGCAATTCCAGTGTCTGCCAGGTCTTTCTGGATGGATCGTGCAGTCAAACGTGGGTTTTGACTGGGGGGTTCTCCCAATCCTGCGAGCTGTTCTGTCTGATATTTCTCTTGGTCTTCCAGATCGTGCTTTAACTTTCAATGTTCCTGATAACGACCATTTCTTAATTACATTCCAAACAGAGGATATTGGCATCTGAAAACGTTTTGCTATCTTCTTATAGCCTTCTCCTGCTTTGTGAGCGTCAACTATTTTCAGTTTCTGCTTAGAAGAACCCATGGTGCTGATTGTTGGGGCAAAATCAGATGAGTCTGGGCATTTAAAACCTTAAGATTGACATCACCTGGTCTTTCCAGACAATGACTGAGAACAATCCAAAGGGGGCAATGCTTGCTATAAAATCTGCAGAGTGCCCAAACTTTTGCAGATGCCATTTTTTTTTTTTTTTTGAAAGTGTAAATGATGGAAATAAAATCTTACTTTTTGTGACATATTATACGAATGTCTAATCTGTCATTTGATGCCTTTTGGAGATTTTTTCCATCTTTTCTTGGCTTCTTTATGCACATTCATAAAATTTTTATCCTGGGGTGGCCAATGTTTCGAACCCCACTGTGTGCAGACATGGTGTACTTGCAGCTTAATGGATATATTCAAATAGAAGTAGCCATGACTTTTAGTAACCCAAACTTTTATTGTTTCAGAATGACATCTGGATTTGTGTAAGTTTCTGTCAGTTTTGTCATGTATTATTATAATAACATTACTTTCCTAACCTCTTCATCAAAGACAATCAAGCAGCTACAACAGTCTAGACAAACAGTATTCCACAGATTGGGGAAAAAAAGGAAAAACAGTCAGGAGCCATCAGCCTCCTGCTGGGGCTCCTGAAGTCTAGCTCCTTTTACTGGGTCTACTGGCCTGTCCTAGCCTTGTTTGTTGCAACCACTCAATATTGAAGTGCAGTCAGTGGAAATTACTCAACTTACTTACTAGGAAGTCACCAACAGAGCAATCAGGACAGCCCAATCTACAACTCCCGACTGATGCGACTGTCCCCTTTGCAGCCAATCAAAAGGAACCGTGACAAGGAGAAATACAGAAAACAGGGCAATTGCCACAAACATCCTTTAGCCTCTTGCTGGGACACAGTGGGGTAAATTTAAAGTGTGTATGTCATGCTGTGTGTGACTACAAGAAATGCCTTCTTCTGTCAAATTATAGGCATTATTGATCTGATGGGAACAACTGAAGAAAATCATATATTATTGATAAGTAGGATTAATTCAGTGGAAATCATTTTTAAACACAGTCTGGTTTTTGATCACTGACCTGTGATGATCAGACATTCATTATGATCAAGGGCTTCAGTGAAGAGGCGAGAAACAATAAGCTCAGGGTTGATTAGAAAACGAATTTCCTCTTGGACTAAACCAGAACTGGTGACTCCTCCTCCCACAAACCGATTGGCAAAATCCACCTGAAAATCAAGACAAATGACTGATGATGAAGAAGGAACTTTGGAACATTGATGCCCTTTCAGCATCAACTACATTTTGTAGTCAAGTGCACATATTCGTTTAGCTATACATTTTGTTTGACTCTGACATGAATATTTTGCTAAACTTGGCCAACAGGAGGAAAGCACATCATGAAAGGCTCTCAGCCCTTTTTATATGTGACAGAGTCCCTGACAAGCTGATTGGGAAAGGTGGCCTAAGGTGCTCGCATTACTCCGACATCTGTCCCCCATGTCAAAATGAGCTCTCCCTAGGAGCAGCACTTAGGTGTGCTGCTGCCAGTAGCGAATATCAAAACAAGAGAGCAGTCCTGCAGTCCAAAGTAAACATATCCTTCCAGTCATAACATGCTGCTAAATTGACTGACGATTGATGCTTGTGATATATCTTGCTGATTGTGTGCTTTAGAGGTTGGTGGGTAGATCTATGGGTGACACTGATTCTTATTTTTTGTTTGTTAGAAAATACGCATCTCATCATTTCAGCTCAGGCACAGACTGAACAACGACATCGTTTCAGTCAGAAACCAGCCATGTGGAACATACAATGCAATTTCCGGACTGACCGTTGTTGCTCATTGGCTTAAAGACAGCCAAGACCAACCCCGTCACAACCCCTAAGAAGAGGCTAAAAAGGGGTGAGCAGCATTCTGAGAACAGATCCCCTCAAACTGGTCACTCAACTCTGGGACAGCAAGCCAGCCTCCAAAGTCTGCTTTGACAGGCTGTCAGCACCCCTTCCCCCCTACCCCAGCAGAGCATCCATCAATCCTGGCTGCAGCGTGCCCTGGAGCTGGTCATGTGTGCACATCAACTGTCAGCTTGTGGCAACTGGAGGCAAACAAAAGGTGAAAGACAGAGCGGCCCATCCTGACAGTGTACAGGAAGCATGGCCGACACAGAGAGCAGAGGAGGCTCAGAGGCCTCGACCTCAGTCCCAGCACACACTTCCTCCGACGTGTCACAGGCTCCCTCAAAGGCCTTTTCAGCAGTAGTAAGCATTCTGGGTGAAAAACTCCAGAATGTGGTGGCTCAGTGACTGACTACAACAGAGGGAAAGGAGAATGGGAACCAAGCAAAGTGGAGTATCTTTTAAACTAAAAGCACCTTCAAGCAAAAGAATAGGATTCTGCAAGGTTGAGTCCCCCTCACATTATCATTTTGTCTATCCACAAGTAAACACAACTGGTGTACTTCTTCTCCGCTGTGGCTTACCTGAAGCATTCCATAACCATCATCCTCAATGGTCCCTTCACAAGTAATGTGAAGGTTTGTGAGCTGAGTCTGTGAGCTGAAACACAAAGAATGAATGCTGTTTTCCAGTTATTGACAACAGTTGAGACAACAGATCCTTGCTTGCTTCCCAACGGTCTACTGGTTTTAGCAAGCTGCAGGGATTATATCAGAGACAATTGACATACTATTACATTTCTTTGATTACAGGGTCAATACACTACACCTTTCCCAATTCAGAGGTTTATCCAAGCTTTTCCGTGTGAATGTCACAAGTCCCGTTGGCTCTAAAAACAAAAAATGGAAGTGAGAAATATTCAGTATTGTATTGTACTTTATTGCTGCAAAAACTTGATAATCTGAACACCTACTTTGCTCACTCAAACTTTTAAAATAGCACATCAGGGTTTTCAGTTTCTCAATCTTCCTTGAAGAGGGTCCCTCAAACAGCCTGAAGGCAAGAAGAGATTATGGATTTAATTTAGTTATTGACTACATATTATAATCTTTCTCTAAACATGATGCACACTTTTTAAGCAAGCAGGTTGAACATTGCATCACAGCCAACCACCAACTCTTTCAGTCCACAACTGTTTAACAATTGCAGCCAAGAGGAGGAAAAATGACGACCAGTGATGTTTAGACACAAGATCTCTACTTTGGCCATGTGAGTTCAATCATGCTTTAACTTTTGATACGAATTGGTTCATCTCTCACTCAGCTTCCCTTCAGTCACTAGCCGATTATGTAGGAGTTCCTTCGCTGACAATGAAGTCGCCCCAGGCTCGCCATCAGAGAGTTGGACTTGTGCGCCACTTCACAGCACTCACACAAAAAAGGAACAGAGAGGGAAACAGGGCTCCCTCCTTTGGAGTACATTAAGAAGCCCTGTGTGCCTTTTAAGCATCAGAGTCCTCAGGAGGTAAAAGGTCAATCCCCTTGAAAAATCTCAAACACACACACACACACACACACACACACACACACACACACA
>NC_048427.1:6644913-6690005 GCF_013103735.1 Etheostoma cragini | reverse complement strand
ACACACACACACACACACACACACACACACACACACACACACCGCTGCTGGTAGTGAGGGGCAGTGGGTGTGTTTGAATTCCCTTTTACCATTAAGCCCCCCATCTCGGTCTCGATCAGGCTCTATAAAGAATCCCACAGCCTGCCTCACATGCCACATAAAAGAGAACGGAATTTCATGTAAGTGAAATGAAATAATGGCAAAAGCTTGATGCACTGAGAGCCCTTCAGGGCCTGAGAAACTCATTCATCCAAGTCAGCTCCTGCTTTTTTTGTCAGTGTGGTCCCTAGAAACAATTGTGGGTCGTGTAGTCCTTAGGGCAAATGTCTTTAACGTAAGTTAGACACTAGTGAGAGCAGGCTTTTAGTAACAAAGTGCAATATGGTCTTTGGGGAATAGAGAATTAATACACAATTATATAACATCAATATACTCCCCACAGATGTGAAAAAAACTATGATGTAACTCAAGAAAGGGGTGTAAGTGACTACAGTATGTGCATAATAAAGTTTGCTTCTGAAGAATATTTTGAATGACAGAGCCAACAATCAATCAATCAAGCCAAGAAAAAAACAAAGAGTCTTAATATTAAGCTTTATTTCAATGCAAATCAGCAGTATGCATTGAGATAAAAGGAGATCTGAAAACAGTTGTTGTTTGTCTACCTAATCCTGTAAAAAAACAAAAATGCCAAAAAAAGAGCTTGAAAATTGCGCTCTTCATCAAAAGTAATCCATTTGAAACTGGGATGGTTGGGTGGGTTGGGGTGGGGGGGTATCTTTCACATTGGTTAGCATCTGTGTAACACAGCCATACTATGTTTGTATACATTTGGTCCATTACGGGCTGTAGAAAATGCTACCAGGTTTAATGGAAAATCAATAAATAATTCCTAAACAAAAGAGTAATCCAGTAAAAATAAATAAAATAAATGTCTGCATTGTGGTCATGGTGATAAACATTTTGCAGCAGATGACACTGGCTTTCCTTTCAAATCAAAGCAAAACTTTTACGTGAATGAAATACTGATGCAATTGAACTCTGTTACAACCTTCTACAAACCAAGCCATTGGCTTTCTCCATTGTCAAAAGCAGCCATCTGAGTCAATGTTAATCTAATTCCCTCCTCCATTTAGGTAATTACACTGTGATGCCAACAGAGATGGGGGACATGACTGAGCAGTGATCTGCAGACTGTTGTGCATTACACCACCCAGACGATCGCCACAGTGAAAGCTTGCAGGGATTAAAGAAGAGGCCCTTGTGTCCTCCTCTTTGTCATATTTGATGCTTTTGAAGGAAAAGGTTTGGCATTGAACTACACATAAAGATAAGCATTTTCTAATGAGTAATTAAACATACGCACATTGTAAATATTTGTTTTGACACCAATCCAGAAGATAAAATGAATAATGAGAAAAACATATACAGAAGTACCCCCTGATAAAAAAGAAACTAAACTAGTTGTCACAGCAACATAATTTACAACTACACTATGTAACTCTGTATGAAACTATCACATCCCTGTATTACCTGAAGAAATTGATGTCTGGGTAGTTGTAGTACTCAGTCCTTCTGGAGTTGCGTCGGGGGAAGGTGCAGAAGAAGGCGTTGGCGAGCAGACATGCCACCTGCTCCTGAGACATGGTGATGGAGTGGTTCATGCCTCTCTTGAGGAGAGGTATCGGCTAGAAGAGAAATAGAGGTACAACAGAGGAAGGTCAAAATAATTTGTTTTGTCAATTTCCCAAATGAGACATTGACGTATGTTGCAGAAATGTACTAATTTAAAACCACTTTTTGCTTCTCGAATCAGCAATCATAATCACAATCAACGTCCATCTTTGCTCACAAGAGATCCATCCCAATAAGGCTATGGGTTAAAACATAAACAGTGAATCTGTGTAAACAATTCTGAAATGACAATAGGGAGAGCGTGTTGCATTAGGACTGTAAACAAACAGGAAAAATATGTTGTTTGGCTACATGTTGCACAGCCAAAATGTTTCAATTACCAATTTATGAACAGCAATACAAATATGATGATGGATTTAATTCAAACGCTGTGGAACAGGTTTTTACGTTGTAGTAGATCTAATGTAAGAGCCCATTCAGTTTACTTTAGTATTGATATATCATCATTTAATCACCTCAAACACAGACCACAGTTTTCAACAGATTAAATAGAATTTTGGAACCATTTTAGACCAGCTAATCAGTTTTCAATTCATTAAGAAAAATCCTATTAGAAAGTGACAAAAAATATTATAGGGGACAGAAATCACCTCTGACACTGCAACACAACTGTCTATGCTACTGACGTGTAGACTGATGTTTAATTTTGATGGCCTACTACTGAGTTTGCAATACTACTTAATACTGTTTGCTAATTATGTTTTTTTTTTTACTTGTGTGACACTTTGAGAGTTAAATTAATCAAACTAGAAATAGAAATAATACAAAATTAATACATAAAAAACGTAATGAGAATTTTTTGGTTGTACATTGCTCTTAATCATCCTCACGCAAAAGATGATGACCAAGAGGACTATAAAACACTGGCCAAATGACCATCAATAGCTATGTGCCTTGACCTCACCATTTCACAATATGTTTGTCATGTTGTGACCTTTGGGATCAACCTGCTGCAGTGAGCTACTATGTCACAGATGTGTGTCTGTTGGTTAGTTATGGCTGTTACCTTGGTACAGAGCTCAGACGCTCTCAGTGCTAATTGCACCATGTCTGGCAGCAGGGAGTCAAACAGATGTTCAGCAGCATCAGGCTCCAGGACCTTGGAGAGAGCAAGATATCTGTTTATGTTTGTTGTTTTGCCACAAAACTCAGCTGTGACATTAATAGCTGTTTTGGTTGATTAAGACAGAGGAAATATCAAATTAACAGTTCTGATCCATGTCAAAATGTTGCGGCTTTGTCTAAAACTTTACGGAGAAACAAAGATAATTTAATATAGTCAAGACAGAACATCAACTAGTAATGACTTTCTTTTTGAGAAAATGAGTACAATTGCAATATCCAACCTACAATACTGTGTACACAGATGCAAAACAGCTTGTGGATAATGAAAACCTGAATAACTGACTATTACTTTAAATTGGATATGCAAATGGTACTGTGCAATATATGGCTTCATATCCTTAAAATCTGTCTTTAACTGGATGTTTTGTCATTAAAAATATCACCAGAAACAAATAGCAAAGTAACATACCAAATCATCCATGACTTCTAACACTACTTAAGTGCAATAATGTATCTGCTACCCGTTTTTACACCCATATTGGCAACAAAATGTCTGAATGATCAATCTCAGAGCAATTTCATCAAGGTTGCACAGCCATGCCAGCTGATTAAACAGTCTTCCTGGAAAAGATGCAAATGACCAAGTGTTAGAAATAGAAAGGACAGAGTGTCCCCAGAACAAGGAGCTTTGACTTGTGATTTAACAAAAGGACATTTAGTATTATGGCAAAGAAAGCCTGACTAAACACTGTCATAAGTAATGACCTGGTTGACATCATAAACTGCTCCTATGGGCGTAATAAATGAAGGCAGTTGACAGTGCGAGACGGTGGATATAGCTGAGGTAGTATAAGCCAAGCTCTTTAAATCAGTAGAAGACAGTGCATCAAATCAACTGAACTAACACTCTGAATGACTTGTTACAGGTCTGTACATCACACTAAACTGACAAAGTAATCAAGCAAGATGCAGCGTGTGAGCAGTGAGAAACAGATCTCCCATTCAGATTTAACACAACTCCTGATGCTCTGTTCCTATTCCCCACAGATCTGAGCATTAAAGCAATCTACTTGACTATGTCTGTGGACGTGTGACCATGTAAAAATAAAACACGTATGTTCTCATAACCGTAAATACAACACTGTGTAGGCTGTAGAAAGAGAAATGGACAAAAACCAATGCTGTCCGTCAACAGCTTTTCAGTTATTCATAAGGTGTGCGTGAACAGATGAATATTCAATGAGGGTGCTAGGCCCGTCACTCTATGCCATTCATGTCTACTTTTTTCTGACACTCAAAACGAGCCTGCTCCAGTGTCTTCAATCTAGCATCTCCAATGGAAAAGTAACTAGGTGAAAATGGGGTACGTTGCATCCTTTGCCATACCCCATTTTGCTTGTTTTGCAATGATGATAAATCAAAGTTGTAGGATTCTCCGTGATTGTTTTTTTAAATGAATTTTTTTAATTTTGGTGTTTTATACCAACATGACTATAGAAGCTGTTTCTCTGAATATATTATCAACACTGTACACATAGCCTAATTGCTAGTGCCCCTTCTGCATATTCAACTATTAAAACACAGATGTATTACTCAGTTAATCTGTAAATAAATTCTGTAAGGGACAAACACAATAAACAGTCTTTATTAAAAGGAACTGTGTGTCAACGCTGCAATAATATAGAGCATAAATAACGCAACTTTTTTTAGTTTGAGCTACAATGACATATGTGGCTGATATGAGTGTTTACTGAATCATCAGTGATTTAAAGTGCCATTTTCACTTAAACAAAAAGGTGTGATTGAATGTGTGATGTAAATAGCTACCATTTTGTGACAATTCATATAAAAATCCAACTCTAACTTTTATATATTTTATGATACTGAGCATTTTGCAGACAGACATAATCAAATTTTGCCATCCCAGTAGATTTGACACAATTACAATCTAACCACATCAACAAACCTTGGCCTACAGCTGAAGCCTCTCAACATGTTCACATTCTATCTAATAAAATTCCCATTTGAACATATTTTATGACATACACATGGCACACAAGTGATTTAACCGTATAAGGCTGGAGTAAAGCATTGTCTGGGATGTAATGTCAGACATTTTAGTTTTTCTGACAAGTTACTAAATATGACCTTTTGGCAAAAGATTAAATAATTTCACTGGAGTCCCACTTTGACTTTTCACTGTGAGAAATCCATTACTGTTCTTGTACAAAATGACAGAAACCCATTTGAAAAACTGGCAATATGAAAGAAAAAAACCTTGCTTGTATGGAAATACCTGAAATGTGAGATTTCATAAAAACTTGTAGCGAGGAATTCTAGATGACGGCGTGCACAGAGCGGATGAGTGCTGTTTTACTATAAAAGGAAAATAAAGCCTACTATTTGTTGTCTAGTCTTACAAGCTTAGGATTTCTTATATCAAACACTCATGTCACAACAGTCCATCCCTCTAAATGGAATATTCCCAGCCCCCTGAGCCAGGGAGTAGTACAGCCCTCCATGATTCTCTACAAAGGATGATGCAGAGCACATCAAGACAAAAGATGATGGATGGCCTCCAAAATAGGCTGGAGAATACACTGACAACTCTAAGCAACAACCAATGCACTAACAGTGCTTTGGCCATCATGTTGCATCTCGGGCCTGTTTTACCCTTGGCCTGTAAAGAAAATTGGCCTACAGTAAAAAAAAAAAAAAAAAAAATTTCAAAACAAAATCAGAACACCTTGCAAAGTACAACCTTATAACCTATGTCTCAGAACTCGAGACGGATATTTAAACAGCGCAAGAAGCCCACTACAAATGAATCACGTTCTATCAACTGTTAGCAAGTCCTGTGGCTTTACTAATGTAATGCACAAAACTTTTCACACATCCTATTAAATCTTTAGTCACACACTTCTCAATTGCTCTTCATGACATAGCCATCATTCTGATATACTATATATTAATTCATAACTAGGGTTTTCAAGTAGTAGAGAAACAAACAAGAAAAATGTCTGCATAGTTGGCATATCTATCCATATTGATTCACAATGCCACCTACATACTGGTTATACCAGGCTAAATCTAATCTGGTGTCAAAGGAAATTTCTGTATCACTATGTCTTCTACAAACTGAAAATATTGTCCTCACTAACTAATGTGACATCTGTACTTTCTTTGACCCGAGCTCTATGAGAAGCACCAACACTGGTTTACGATGCCTTCTGTTGGGCAATTAAGTATCATGATTGGACAGTTGATGTTTCATTAGTCAACAGCTAACCCTCTAACATTTCAAACACGTGTGTCCATCTGTGACTACGTGACTGCATGCCAATTTAATTCAATCACTCAGCCAAACCATGATTTTTGAGAACAAAGAAACTTAATTCACTACTTCTCGGTTCAGTGATGATTGTAAAGAGACCATTAATTGTATTGTTTACCTTAGTGCAGTACAAACGTAATGCGGTGAAGTCCCATTTCTTGGCCTGTGAGGCATTGTATTTCAATATTGCATTCTGTAACAAACAAACACAGTTATATTACAAAATTGAGAAGCAACACAAATCTGAATGGCCATCTTTAGGAAATACTTTTTGTGTATTTAAACAACAAATAGTCAGAATAGCAATATTCTGTGAGACTGCGTGCCTCTCAGAATTCTGAGCCTATGACGCCATCTTGTGGCATAGTATGGTAACAACAACTACAGTGCACTGTGCCTCTTGATTTAGGTATACAATTAAAATACATTGGATATTGCCAATAAAAGAACACAGATGTAAAACGTGCCTGCAGGTCGGGTTGACATGTAAATGCGTTGTTTAAAGTTTCCTTTATCAGCTCCCACCGACTCCGCTTCTGCAGTTCAAGCGTTTCCTGTGAAAGAACCAATTTTATTAGGTCTCTGTAGAAGGAACTCAAGAATGGCTTTTCATATGCATATAATAATAACACAGTGTCGATGTGCCTATTTCTTGCAGTGATTTAAATAATTAATTAAATAAGACATGTTTTATTCATGCACGTTCACATTTGAGACATGAAAAGTGGATGGATAAGCCCTTTAACATCTAGAAACTCTTGACAGTCTTACTTAAATTGATATTTCAATATAGAGCCCGACCAATATATCAGCAGGCCGATATTATCAGCTGATATCAGGCATTTCCCGAACTATTGGTGTCAGTGTCTGCACTCTACAACGTCCCTGTTAGCAACACTTTTTGTTATTGTGCTTTTGAACTACAGGACTTTAACTTTCATAACCATATTCATTTGTATTTTTATACATTTTATTTATCAGAACTTTAATATATTTTGATGTTCCCCTGTTCTGTTGTGACAATAAAACAAATCATTATCATATTATTTTAGTGAGAACTCCTACAAATAATTAATGTTAGGGAAATCCGTTTGTGTTTTGTTACTCGTTTCTGGATTATTTTTTTTTATATATATATATTGGCCGATATATTGAAATATCTGATTTTCTAAATAACCAAATATTTGTATTGGCATTAAAAATCTTTTATCGGTTGGGCTCTATTTCAATAAAATTCAAGTTAAAATTCACAGTGCTTATCCTATCACCCTCAATAGTAGCAATAATAGAGTGATATTGCTTCAGGCTGTTTACGTGACCCACATTCAACCACTGGTGTAAAATCAGTGCAATTAAAAGCAGTTTAGCGCATGTTTAATGTGCCATCTAGTTTACATTTTTAACAGAATCCATTATAACACCTTGTTTTTTATACTGACAGGTCTATAAACATTTGGACCATCACCTCATCCTGCACAGGAAATAGGTTCCCGCTCGAACAGGGCATCTTGACATGGACATCATCCCAGGTATCCTTAAACTTAGCCGGGTATGGAACAGGAACTTTACCGTTCTGAAGAAGGTCTGTCTGTCAATGGGAGTGAAAACAAATGGTATTAGTGTATGGGGTGGCTTGTGGCTCGGAGGTAGAATAGTCTACCCATAACCACAAGGCAACATGTCAAAGTGTCCCTGAGCAAGACACTGAACCTCAAGTTGCTCCCCAAAAGCTATTACCTGTCCACTGCTCCTAATACTTAGGATGGATTAAAATGCACAATTGAATATCGCTACATTGTACTGTGTGCATGTGAAAAGAAAGAATAAAGTTTGTTGTTTATACATATGTGTGTGTGTGTGTGTGTGTGTGTGTGTGTGTGTGTGTGTGTGTGTGTGTGTGTGTGTGTGTGTGTGTGTGTAAACTGAAATGTCCTACTGACAATAAAATAAGAAAATGTATCCTAGTAAAGATCAGGTTTTTATATGTTAACACTTTTCCTTTGCATGCTTAAAATTATTATATTATATTATTCTGAAAACAATTGGAATACAAATTGTTTTGGCCAATTCAATTATTGTATGTTTTTATGATGTTGGAATTGCTGTTTGAATAGTATTAAAAAGAAAGAATTGCTCAAACCCTTATCATCACAGTGTGCTGGCCAGGAACATCCTTCAATGGAGGAAGCGGCCCACCACATTCAGGCATTCTCTTTAGTTTATTGATTGGCGTCCCCAGCCATTTGACATCAGTCTTGACCACAGCCGATGTAGTTTCCTTGTCTGCATTTTGTTTCTTAGCAGACTTCTCTGGCTTGCCCTGTCTCACATGTAAACCTGGTGATGATGTCCCTGAAAAGAAGTCTGTTATTTTGGTATTGTGTTTGACAGCGCTCTCTGAGCTTGTCCCTTCTTCTTCAGTCTCTAATCCATCATAATTGTGGGACACTGTCTGTATGAGATCACTCCCTGCTAAATCTTTGGATGCTGGTGACATAGACTGGTCTTCATCCAGGTCTTGTGGTGTCAAAGGTTGGGGTTCTTCATCTGAGTCAGATACTTCAGCATTCTGGCAGTACAGATCCTGAGCTGAAGCACTTTGAAAGCCAACATCATCGGCCATCTCTACATCCTGTTGGGTTTGGTACAGTTCAGCTGTACATGTTTTTTTGGGGGGCTTAACCAACCATTGTTCAAGAGTATTCCGGAACGTCTGTTTAGGTCTGGCTCCGTTTTTTTGATGGCAACCTTTTGAATGTACGCCTCGTAATCTATCTGCTCCAGTCTTTGGCCGTATATCCATCTTTGTGTCTAGGTTTTTTTTCCTCCTTTCTTGAGCTACTGTGTCATTATCTCTGCTCCGAATACATAAAGATGGGACTGCAGAAGAAATAAAAAATGCTGTTTTACAAAGAGAGAGATACTGAAATGAAGACGCAGTGCAAGAATTTTTTTCTGATGATCTAAATTACCTTGGAGAGATGATGGGGACGTTGGGACACTGATTTCAACACTGAAGGTCTTTACTAAAGGTCCAAAGTCTGTCAGTGCAGTAATTCTACCAAAGATAAAAGCAAGACATAAGACATATGCCCTCCTTATTTTGTGAAAGAGGTGAACACTGGCAGTTTAATTAACATGAAAAGACAAAATGTATACTCACAACACAACTTGAGCTGACACCACGATAGAGGTGTTCCTTGGTTTTGTCCAGACTTGTTTCCTGGGCAGTCCTTTCTTCAATAGGTGAGTAAATCTTAAAAGATTGTATGCAGCCATACATAACGCTATCTATTTCAAGAAAGCATAGGTTTGCCCTACGGTGCTTAAGTTAACTTAAGGACGCCGTGTTGCTGTTACTGATTGACTTACGTTAGTGATGTATCCTAACTAATAAGCGTTAGCTACGTACCCAATGATGCAGTAAAATTCTGTTTTGTCTTTTAATATTACTCAGACGTATGCATCCGGTCGTTAGTTGCGAGGTGAACAATAGGTTGACAGACTGTCTAGAAACGACTGTCAACAAACCACCGTTTATTAGCTAACGCATAAATGCTAACTACCATTTGGACTACAACCAAAAAGATAATTCAGAATTGAGTACACTGTAAGACCATTTGTTGGTATTCTGTTAATGTTAAAACGTACAATGGTAGTTTTAACTTCTAACCGTGCACTGAACCATACTCGTAGACAGTTTAAGAAAGACCATACTACATTTACCATATCTAGTTAGACAATAACATTGCCGTAACACCAAACCACTTCCGCACTAAAATACCGCGATAATTCCAAAGCAATTCTCGTTATGGCAAAGCCAGAAACCCTGGATGTTATTTTACAAACACAGAACATAACCTCTTGTAGATTAAGTAAGAGCTTTTAGGATAATTTTTAACATAATGACTTATAATAATAATTGATGTATACTGATAATAACATGTGAACATATAAAACAAGTAGGTTATAAAATAAGTTTGGTCTCCAAATGGAAAGCAGAGTTTTGGAAAATCCATTTAATTATAGGCCTACACAGGATCAACCATCAAGACCTGAATATTGTTTACTAATTCAAGGTTTGCCAATCAGGGTAACGATGTAGTCAGAAAAGAGTGGATCATTTAGCAAAGGAGGCGATCAGTCAAGAATGGAAATGTAGAAAATAATATTACCTGTTAACATCGGAGGGGAAAAGCATAGTATAGGGACATATCCAAACATTGGCTACAATGTTGCTGCATGAGTTAGGTGGTAATCGGATCAGATATGTGCTTAGTGGGGGTTCTCGTAAAAGGGAAGAAAAATATGTTAACATTTCAACAACAACACCTGTCTCTCTTGAAAAGTAATAGGATAAAATATATATAATAATATATATATAGATAGACATATATATATATATGTGTGTGTGTGTGCTGGTAAGAAAATTCCACATGTGCACGGATGACGTCAAAATTGTTTGTTTTGAATGTTTGTTTTATGTCATGTCTGTGTCTTCTGAATGGATCTTTAGTCTTCCAATAAAGTTAATGAAGATGATGATGATTAAAATAATAGATGGCAATTAACATCAACTGCCGTAAAACCGCGAAGAAGAAGAAGAATACTCATAGAAAGACACAAAGCTTAGTACCTGTTGTTAGCCACGCCCATCATGACGCACCTGGCCAGATCACTCGGAAACGAAGACACTTGCGTTCTTTCCTAGTAGGTTAGAAATACCGTATGCCGAATTGGGAAATAAACTTAATAATTTAACCATGATCCGAAAATACATCGTATTCGCTGTTGTTTTGCTGTGTTACGTTTCTGGGATTGACAACATAGGTGAGATACAGGTGATCTGGGTTGTGTCTTTCGAGTTTTTTTTTGTAAACGACAGATGGTTACGTTTTGAGTTTTTTTTTTTTTTGCAATCAAGTTTGTTTGTGGTCTACACAAGATATTTAATTTGTATGATTGACAGTTTTTCCATTTTAAAGGGACCAAGGGGTTCCTAAGAATACAGTAACTCCCAAGACAAATACCTCAATATTTCACAATTAATTTCCCTTTTTTGTACGTGGTTAACTTACTTGTGTGGGTTTTGTGTCCTGAGAAGAAAAAAAGCATTAGTTACCACAGAATACCTCCATTTTTAATTTATTTGTGATTACTTTCCCTCCAGACATTTCCAATGGGCTTCCATTACAACTCTCCAAGTACTCCATTGTAAATCCTCAGGTGATTCACAGAGGGACAAGGAGCATCAATAGATCAAAGTCACAGGAGGTAGGTTAACAACCCTGCTTAAATCCTTGTAACTAATATTTTAATACGACAACATCAAGAATGCTGTCTTGTTTTTAATCCATTTCAGAATTATGGAGAGGAGACAATATCATATGCATTCAACATAAACAACATAAAGCACCTCCTTCATCTTAAAAAGAACAGGTATGCACAATTATTACTTAATTTAATGAAACTGACATTATTGTTCTTTTTAATCCTACAGATGAAATATCCCATATGTTTTTTTTTGTTTCCTTCTCTTCTTGTCAGAGACTTTTTACACCCTAACTTTGTTCAGTATTCACTTGACGCCGCTGGTAACCACAAGCCATCATATCCAAAACCACATGTAAGGCAACACTTGCTCATTCTGTTTTTTTGGCTTTTTTGAACTTCAACCCTTGAATTTGTTTATACTTTTCATTTTTCAGGTGCATTGCTATTACCATGGAGAAGTGGAGGGGTATGAGGATTCAATGGTTGCGCTCAGCACATGCTCGGGCCTCAGGTTTGAACACCTCTCTTTTTCTCTGTTTCTATTTCGTCCTTTTGTGCTAGAGCAGAGCTCTGTTTCATTATTGACATATACTGACTTCAAGGGGGACCATATCCTGATTATGTGATCAGCCTTTGTTATAGTTCCACAAGTATAGTTGTTGTATAGTTATTATGATCTAAAGCAACAAAGGCACTTTTATTGAAGTTTTGAACTTCATAATTTGGACAATTTTTCACCTCAGACATTTATTTTCTCACTTATTATGAGGAAGTGTGTTGGGTTTATTGGTTCGAAGGATCTTTTTAGTCCAGCTTTACCATGTTTACCAAATCAGATAGCTAGAGTCTTCATTAATACTTTCTGCTTGTTTTCTAACAGCTTGCTTGTACAGTTCGTGATCAGTATGTGTGCCTTTGTTCCTCAGTATGATGGTCCAGCCATGTAAAACCAGTGTGTGGGAATGCAGTGCCACACCCAGGCTGTGACACAAATTGAAAGAATGTATCTAATTTTTTATCTGCTATATACTTCTCTGTAGGGGTGTAATCCTCCTTCAAAATGAAACCTATGGACTTGAGCCTGTGCCACAATCTGCTACCAACGAACACTTTCTGTACCTGCTGAAAGACATTCAGTCCGAGCCCGTCACTTGTGGGGTTGTCAGTGAGCCTGCATCAACTCAAAGCCATGAACCCTTAGAGCTTGGAAAATCGCTGACTTCACTGCTGCGGGTTAGGATACTCATTACCCTCACCTGGATTTATATGTATAGTGTGAACCATTTTTTTAACATGGAAAGTGGGTGAGGGTCTAAAGGACTGATTTCATTCTTTACCGTTTGTTTGTTGTTTCTACAGAGGAAGCGCAGTAACAATTTACCTGAAACCAGTTATGTGGAGTTAGTGCTGGTTGTTGATCATCTCAGGGTGAGTCACTACATCCATTTCTTAATGCACTGGTATGTATGTGAGAATTAATTGCTGCAACAGGTTTGGCTTTTAGACTAGATGCAAGCCAATGAGCACTTTCATCATAATTATATTGACAAGTCCGCCTGTAAAAGTTGGTTAGGAATTTGCTTTTCCCCATCAAATGTTGCATTGCTTTTCCAAGGCTGTGGAATACAGTGCCAAAAGTATCAGTAACTGTAAGGAAATAATCTTCTATAATTGTATTTACAGTACAGTTTTAAGGGAAAAAATGAGACAGCGGTACACGAGGAAATGGTGCAAATGGCTAATCTACTCGATGCGGTGAGATTTTAAGTTGTTTGTGAAAGAAAGTATGTAAATATGCTTAATTCTAATTCATTCGAATATTCCAATGTGATAGTGCTGTGCTATGCTTTATAATCTGCTGCATTTGTTTTCTGTTTTGTTCTAGTTTTACAAGCCGCTGAATATCCGTGTGGTGCTAGTGGGTCTGGAGATTTTTACGAATGGTAATCCCTTTAACGTGGAGGGCTCTGCAGGAGAGGTGTTGGGGATGTTTGTCAAGTGGAGGAAGACTGTACTGTTACCAATGATCAGGCATGACATCGGTCAGCTCATTGTGTAAGTAACATGTTTTGTTTTTTTTTAGTTATATGATGACATCAGATTACATCGTTGGCCACATAGTGGGAATCGTTTTAAAATGTAGATTCAAGTTTGTGACTTATCTCTTTGTCCACTTGTATACCAGTGGTCTGCCCAAGCCATACGATGGAAGCATATTGGGTATGGCCTTCGTGGGAACGGTCTGCTCCGCTGCAACTTCTGGAGGAATCAATGTGGTTAGTTTAAGTCCCTTTTAACTTCTATCACCAGCTGACTACTTAGTGCTTTGGCTGCATGAGTGTTTGAACTGAAACTGATACTCTCTGCATTATTTAACGTTAGCTCTATAAGTGCCGCTCATTCACAGGTTAAACCTAAACCTACCCACAAAATATATGCTGTATGAATAATTAATATCAATAAGTAAATTGTTATGTTATGTTAATTTTAATATTACTGTTTATTGTGTGTCCGAACATTTGGACAAATTATATTTTGATGCTTTGGCAGCATTGTTATTGAAACCTTTAGGCCAACCACAACTCACTGAATTGAATTACAACTTGAACAAGGTCTTACGAAACACCATGACCAGGCAATGGTCAACTGGATCCTTGAATTCCTTAGATCCATGTAGATACAATGTTTTAATATACATTGGAAGTCACTCTGACAGGAATAATACTTTTTTAAGGTAACTTAAATGTATCGTAGGTAAGTTTTGACAATTTATGTGATGTATACATTACCGGTCAAATGTTTGGGGTCACTTAGAAATTTACACTCCACACCATTATAGACAGAATACCAGCTGAGATCAGTTGCATTTTTTTTTTTTTTTTTTTTTTAACCAGGGCATTAGTTTTCAGATTACATGTGCTTACATAATTGCAAAAGGTTTCTCCAATGTTTTCACAGTTAATTTTTTTAATTTATATCAGATTAGTAAACAAAGACAGATGTGCCTTTGGAACAATGGATGAATGGTTGCTGATTATGGGCAATGTAGATATTGCACTAAAGATCCGCCACCCAATCAGATCAGCTGGTATTCTATTTAAAATGGACTTTTGACCGGTAATGTGTATATTTTTATATGGCTGACTAACTGAGGAATTTATTTCCTAATCGTATCTTTAGGTATATTAACTTAACAAAATATTAGCACTGCATTTATTGAGTGTGTTTTCAGTTTAACAACAACAACGTCAATTTTGCATCCACTGTGGTGGCCCATGAGATGGGCCATAACCTGGGCATGAATCACGATACTGGGACCTGCTGCGGTGAAGGAAACTGCATCATGGCAGCTGCTGCTAGGTAACGCATCTTCCACTCAATATTTATGTACCCCTTGTCATGAAATCAAACAAGCAATAGTAAAAACTCCTGTGGTAAATATATACATATTTGTGCCTGCTACAGTGCCTTATAGGCTGCTTTTCTGCCCTGAAAATAAAAAAGTATTATGTAAAATACTATCAGGTTTTTTTTATGTTTTCAATTAAGTTGGTCCTTGAACTTACTGTACAGGATTTGACCTGTCAAGAGCAACATGCTTCTGATATAAAAATGATTATAGCCTTTTTTTCAGTTAGTTCACATTGTACTGAAAACAACAGTTTCATCTAAATGCAAATAAATAATCTTTTACATGTTTAACTTTTCTCTATCAGGTAGGATAGAGATCATGTAGCCTAATGTTATTCAACTATATGTGAACTTTCGCTGATGTTGTTTGCTACGCAGCTCTCAATATCCATTAAAGATTTCTTTTTGACCATCTTTTTGGTGTTTTGTGGCTTCATGCTTAATTAATATAACTTTATTTGTGTTTTTGTATAAGCTCACAAACTACAAGTTTATGTTAACTTGACAATGACAAATGTCCTCTGCTCAATGGTCAACGATTGTTTAGTGATGTGAGGCCTGTCCAATTGGATATTTTCATTAATGGTTTGTGCTGCTCCTCTGTAGTGTTTCCGCCAATTTCAGCACCTGCAGTCAAGAAAACTTTGTGCAGCTGATCCTTGGTGGAGGAGGTTTGTGCCTGAAAAACCCGCCAGCCCCATCAACTGTGGTTGGTATTGCTGTATGTGGCAATGGCCTGCTGGACAAAGGAGAGCAGTGTGACTGTGGCAAACCTGAGGTGAGTCCTGCCTGCCCAATAAACTCAAACATAGAAAGTTACAGATTATTGTATTGGATAAGTATTTTTCAAAGGGTAATTTTACTGTAATGTAACTGATAATAGTTTTCACAATTATTTGATTTATTCCGGTCATAATTTTTAGAAACACTAGGGGTTGAGTTGTAGAGAATATTTTTGTAATTAACTTTTTAAAATTTTAAGTTTGCAAATTAATGATGTTAAAAGTTGCAATCACTTTTTTTTTTTAAATCAAGAAGAACACTGACACATTGTGCTTTCAGCTTTACAGACACATTTTCATGGTACAACCTCACTGACCTTTGAATAAAAAAAGTTTAATTCTTGAACTTTTTCTTTCTTATGTTAATGTAGTGGTGAGCAGTTTTTCTGTTGTTCTATTTTGTACAGGAATGCAACAATAAATGCTGTGATGCTGCCACCTGCAAATTTACACGGGGGTCTGCCTGTGCTCAGGGTGGCTGCTGTGACAACTGTCAGGTCAGGCTTATGTTGGTCTCAAGGCCAGAGTTATGTGGCTCATGAATGCACTGAAAAGAGGAAATCAGTTGTACTTGGTAAAACATTTGCACTTGTAAAAGAAGAGTGGGCTATGTGATTTTTGTTTTTGTTTTTTTGTTTCAGATCCGAGTATCTGGAACTGTATGCAGAGAGTCCGTCAACACCTGCGATCTTCCTGAATACTGTAATGGAACGAGTGCATTCTGTCCCAGAAATTTCTATCTCATGGACGGCCTTCCCTGTGAAGACCGTCAGGCTGCTGCGTACTGCTATGAGGGCAAATGCCAGACGTACGATTTCCAGTGCAATCATCTCTTTGCACAAGGTACATTCAATTATGCTCAATTCAAAAGACTTTTGCAGGTACATAAACACCAGGAACTCTGAGTTTTGTGTACTTCATGTCATCATTTCAGGCTGCAAGTTATACCTTGTGCCAGTCAAATATGTAACTTTCGATTTGCTTGTGTAAAATGCTAACTATGATAATTCAGCCCCCTTGGCAAGATATTAATTCCCTTCTCTTGTCATTAATATTTTATCTTTGGCAGCTGCAGCAAAAAAGGCAGAGGATATCTGTTTTACGATTGCAAATACTAAGGGAAATGAATTTGGAAACTGTGGAATAAATGGCAACAAACCTGTCCCATGTAGTGTACCGTAAGTACACAAATGTTTTAATAAGTGTGTGTGTGTGTGTGTGTGTGTGTGTGTGTGTGTGTGTGTGTGTGTGTGTGTGTGTGTGTGTGTGTGTATATATAGTAAATACGTAGATTTAAATAAGGGACAGTTATTTTTATGATCATCTGGCCAAAAATCTGATTATCTGTCCTAGGTTTGTTTTTTCACGGTTTTAGAAAGCCTTCTAGTTTTATATGTACGTCGTATGGTCATTTTAGACAAAATGAGAACTGACAGTGTTCTCCTGCACTGCAGAAACTCCATGTGTGGAAAATTGCAGTGTGTAAATGTGAACCTCAACAACGATATCCCTGTTGGTGCCCAAGTCAGCATCCAAAAAGTCCAAGGGGCAACGTGTATTAATGCAGACTTCAACCTTGGTACAGATGTGCTAGATCCTGGCTATGTTAGGTCTGGTAGCCCGTGTGACAAAGGAAAGGTAAGCAGACAAACTATTTTAACAAAATGTGCACGCCAAAGAGAATTAATGTCACCAGGAATGTGATAGTACTTGTTCCAAGACAGTACTGTCATTGGGAAAGTGTGAACAATGATGTGTAAAGATTCATTTTGCTTACATCAATAAGTCCTAAGTCTTCCCTCTCAGACCTGCATAGACTTTCAGTGTGTGAATGCTTCTAATCTGCTGCCCAAATCGAACTGTTCTGCCCAGACCACCTGCAACAATCAAGGGGTGAGATGGAATTGTCTTTACCTTTTTTTTTTTTTTTCTTTTTTTTTTTTTTGCTCTATTACTAGCAAATAATGACAAGTCTGATTAAGCGGTTGTGTTTTCTTCAGGTATGTAATGACCAGGGGAACTGCCACTGTGCAAACGGGTGGGCCCCACCTAACTGTGACAAGTCGGGGCGAGGTGGCAGCATAGACAGCGGTCCTGCTCAGATAGGTAGGTTTAATTTGATTTTATTAATTTAAATTTCAAGCTATAGTACACCAAAGTCAAAGGCACTCTACATGTACAGTTCACCTAATTAAACCAAATTCATAAGCTCTACTTGGGGCAGTATGTGGAAATCAGCCATGACGTTCTGCAAATGCATCACTAGATACAGTTATTTAAGACCTTAAGTCCTTCATTAGGCTTCATATATTAATCATTCTGTCTTCTGCTGGCATGGCAATGGTTTCAAATGGCATCTGTTGTCCAGCATACAGACCTAAATGTGTTTGATTTTTTTGTTTTTGGAACATTTTAATTATATTGAAAATGTATCATGCCAATTTTTCCATTTCCCCAACTGTATGCCATCAAAAACCAGAAACAATGTGTTCATTCACTGTTAAGTGTCTTCTCAGAATGGGATGCTTCGCATAAAGAACTACAAGCAACCATACATTTTAGCTGTTATGTTAGCATTATACTGTGTATATATATTTTGTCTATAATGCACACCGCAAGGCCTCATGATGTATTTAGTTTTAAGTTTAAATGTACTTTGTTTAAGATACTCTTTCTTTTTCACGCCTGATCTTTTCGCCTTCAGACTACTCCCTCAGGAACGGTCTGTTGATCTTCTTCCTGTTGGTGGTTCCTGTTCTGGTCCTTCTCATTCTGGTGCTGCTCTACGTTTTCAGAAGAGACACCCTGGACCCGTGTCTAAAAGGAAGCCTCGCTAGCCGCTCTAAGTAAACGTCCTCTCACGTTAAAAAATGATATATTTTAAAGAGTACAGTTGCAATGTTCTATAATTTGATTAAAAGATCCTTGCTATTCATGAGCTTTCTGCTTTTACAGGTCACGTAATGCTAGAAATGGAAATACAAACGTGCAATCAAACAGCAATGTTCCGGAAAGTACCACAGCCCCGCCTCGATTACAGGCTCCTTCTAACGTGGTAAATATTAGTTTTTCTCAATAATCATCACTGCAGGGAATGTAGTGCAATTAATTTAATTACCTGTTAATTGTCAAACAAAAGGAAAGTGGTAAATCAATCAAAAGAGGTACATAATCAGCTTTTCAGATTTTAAGTAGTTTTTTTTTCTCCTTTTTAATTCCAGCCTCAATATCCACTGACTACTTCAGTTCCAATTTCTGGGTATGAACTTTATTTATTTAAATGAACTGCCTCACACACAGATTAAAATTAAAATTTGCAAACCTGTATAAGCAGTTTAACCCGATGTGCACACAACCTGTCAGTTTCAGGAATGGAGAACTGGATTATTGGAATGCAGAAACATCCGCTGCCCTTGCACAACCACCAAATCCTAGGCAGGGCCCCGGAGTACCGAGACCAATCCCAGCCAGGCAGCTACCATGTTAATTTTTATTTTTATACAAAATGTTTTTATTTGTATTGTTAATGTATGGAGTTTACTTCAGTTTGACACTGTATGAAGAGACAATTATAAAACACTGTGATAACAATAGGCTCACTGTAGACTTTGACTGTTGACTGTAGTAACATGGTGGATAGGGCTGGTAGAGGTGTATATACACTTATTGGAATATGTGTTATTAGATTCCTGTTCATTACTTACTGGAAATAGTCATGGGAAGAACTTGCACAAAGCATTTTTAAATTATATTTTTACAAATTAAAAAAAATACTGTGTTTGAAAATATGTTAAAGATTTGGATTTAATGAATGTCAATTGTAATAAAGAAATGTATCAGAAATGTATCAGTGCATGAGTTTTCTTGGAACAGTATGGTAAGCATCTGTTCTACAAGTGCAGCCCTCTTTTGTTTCACTATTATAATTTAATACAGGAGAGGCAAAAACTAGTGGCAGAAATATGCATGAAGCAAGAAAATATGGAAATGAGCCTAAGGTTAAAAAAAATAAAATAATAAAATTCCTCACTTTTGACACTAGATGATCAATGCTCTACCTGAGAATGAATGACTGATACCCCCATTAATGCTCTAAGGAACAGATCATCTTTAAGGACCATGGGGGGCCTTGAGTAACTTCTTTTCATTTGAATGTACCGATTTCACTTGCCTCGCTTTTAATTTGTGGGGTTTTATTCTGAAACTAGTATAGCCGGAAGTCACGTGTTTTACCCTTGTTTTGAAGTGGCATGATGCGGAAGTTAGCTGTCAACCCGTCAACTACAGTTGTGCTGCAGTCACCGTAGCAACACCGTATAAAAGCTGAGTCTTGAAGGGGATCTAGGGTAGCACATGGCAGCAGAAGAAGCCCGAGTGGTCACCCGGTCTCCGGCCTGTCTGTGTGTCCTCTGCGGGCTTCCTGCTGCTGGGAAGTCCACGCTGGCCCGCAAAGTCCTCCTCACTGCAGCACTACACGGATGGAGAGCCACTGTTGTGCCGTATGATGACCTGATCCCCGAACATGCTTTTCAGACCAGAGTGGAGGAGGATGGTGTCAAACTGCAACAAGTAGTAAACACAGTTGAGCTAAATATTTCTCTGCAAAATGTAGTGTTTCAATTGCTCACATGTTCAAAGTGTTGTGTCAAAATTATTTTATTTTTTTGGGAGCATTATGACACAGGAGAGTAAAAAAGTTTTTTATATATAGTATATATGTATACTAATCACTAATTGCAGCTTCTTCCATGCGACTGTTTTTCTAGGTTTTTATGATTTAACAATATATTTAGGTTTTGGACTGTTGGTCAGACAAAACGAGCAATTTGAATATGACCATCAGGCTCTGTAAACTTAATATTTTATGACATTTTACAGACCAAATCATTAACAAGTAGGCTACATACTGTACTTACTATAAGGTTCCAGAGTCATTTTTCTCATTTCAGTTTCAGTGATATGTTCAGAATAGTTTTGTGCCATAACACTATAAATTCAAATTCATATTTGCACTAAAAAATGTTATTGATTGGTTTACCTTTTTCTTTCTCTAGCACACTGAATGGAAATCACACAGACAAGCAGTGTTGCAGTGCATTGAGCAGTTCTTGGAGAAACCTCAACTTTTGGCCGAGCTGCCGGTCGGCTCTCAGATCGACAGTGCTGCATGGCAACAATGCATTCGAGCGCTCCTGCAGCCTGAAGCTTTGGACCACTCCCAGGCTGAACGGGCACCCCTTCTCTTTTTACTCGATGACAATTTCTACTATCCAAGCATGAGATATGAAGTCTACCAACTTGCAAGAAAGTGTAAGCACTCCATTTTCAGTCTAAATTATAGGACACTATGTTCATAAAGGACCATTTGGTTTCAAGTTTTTTACTTGTACTTTTAGTACTGATAAAAAACTGAACCGCTGGCTGGACGATAACAATAATGAATGTTAAAAAATCACTTTTAAGTCCTTTCAACAGTGTCCCTTTGGTTGAATTAACTTGTCTGTTGTCTTTTCAGATTCACTGGGTTTCTGCCAGGTTTACCTGCAGTGTGATTTGGAGTCTTGTATCAGCAGAAACCAGAGCAGGTCTAAACCCATACCCACTGAGGTAATGTTGGAGATGGTGAAGCGTTTGGAGTCTCCAAATCCACAGAAGAACTCATGGGAGACAAACAGCATTTCACTCAACACCACAGACAATTTGTCCAAATGTGACATGTAAGACAGCAACATAATCAGTTTTTAAAACTTAATTACTGACGTTCACAAGCATGAATTGGGTATTCATGTGATGCCTTGCCTCTGTCCGTTTGTCTTCCTGTCTGGCTTATCTTTAGCCAGAAGGTGATGGAGTTGATCTCCTCTGCACTGAGCAACCCGCTGAGCCCGGCTGAGGACAACACAGAACAAAAAGTGCGTCAGCGTAGCTCCCATCAAATCTTTTAATAGTGGACTTTAAAGATGAAACTGCAGACTGTATTTGTGTTGTGGTTTTCATACTGTACAGGAGGCGGACCGCCTGAAATGCGCCACTAATGTGGTTCACCAGACTGACCAGGCCTGTCGACGCCATATATCTGAAGCCATGAAGACTGCAAGAGGTCAGTTGTTGTGAGCTTCATTATTAATTCTAAACATTTGCCATTTAAAGCCCAGCCTAACAATTTTGTCACCTTTACTTTAGAAAATCAAGTAGCCCCTAAGCACATGAAGTCTCTGGCTGCTCAGCTGAATGAATCCAAGGCAACATTTCTTCACAGCCTCCGGAGACAGTTGCTCCAGGAAGCGTCTTTTGCTCAAGAAGAGGACATGGATGTGGAACGTGTGGTGAAAAGAGCAGTGGACGTTTTTGATCACGAGAAAAGGGAAATTCTGTTGAGAATCATGAATGAAAATAGCTGACTTGAATATTCTCTTGAATTTTAATAGACAGATTTAATTGCAATCAAAAAAGTCAGAAGTGGGCGCCCGGATAGCTCAGTTAGTAGAGTTGGCACTCATATATAGAAGTTTACTCCTCAACGTAGAGGATTCAACTCTGACCTGCGGTGCTTTGCTGCAGGTCATTCTTCCCTCTCTCTCCCCTTTCATGTCTTCATCTGTCCTGTCAAATAAAGGCCTCAAAATGCCCAAAGAAAATAATCTTTAAAAAGTCACCAGTGAATACATGACATATTTAATTAAATGTAAATAAATTGTACTTTTGGTGGTTTGCTGGTGAAACATGGAAATGTATGCAGCCTTTTTATGATATCTTATAAATAAAAGCTTAAATATATTTTTAATCACCAAACCTTACCAACTCATTTTAAACCTAAGATGCAGTGATACACTTGTCATCTACACGGTATATGCCAATCTGGTGTACGTACACAAAAGAGATGAGAGTCCATTTATCTCAAATTTTTACTTTCTGTCCATAATAAGATAATTACATACAAACAAGTATTTTCTTAAGACCCGTGATTCACACAAATCCAACGGTATTAATTTAAATAAAAAGTAACATTACATCTTGAACCACAGGGATCTACAATGTATTAACACCTGCTACTATACACATAACAGTGCTACAATGAAATTAGATTTTGCACTAAAAAGTGGTACCACAAAACTACTCAGGACAGATTATATAGAGTTGTTCCATGGGTATAAATTAGTTTTTAAAAAAAACTATAAAATATTATTGATTGATTTGAGTGACACCTGCTGCGAGTGAGGTATACATAAATATCAGAACAGCAGGCAGTATTATAATAAATCTGCCTGGACACAAACTCATGAACAGAAAATGAGACAATTAAGCAACATCCCACTTTAGTTTCTCACAGTGAAATGTTTCCAGCTAATAGTAACTGAGATGGAAACTTTGGTGTGTATTCAGATGAACAAGCCATATGCAGATGCTGGATAAATGTTTAACAGTCCCCATTATGAATACTGAGCTGGAGAAGCTCATAATGTTTATTGTTAAATACTGTTGGTATTTATTTTAAATGTCTCACATCAAGCTGTCTATGTAATTGTGATTTACTATAGGTGCTGAATGAAATCCTGGTCAATGCAAAGTAATGAGATACTGAAAAAAGGATCTAAAAAATATCAAGATAATATGTCAAACCAAAGCAGCTGCATTGACAAAGTAGGTTATTAGTAACAATGCCTTAACTAATACTGAATGTAGGACGAGTTGCAACGACACTGCCGAGCTGTTGCAAGATGTTTCTGTTGTTTTGTCCATCCTTCGTAACAATCAATCCAAAACTAATAGGAAAAGCTAAAAAACCTGTAGAACTGCAGTACAGTTAGAGTAAAAGGATAAAGGAATAGTAAACCGTACATAACTAAAATGTAAATCAGTGTCACCATGTTTAGATGCTGTCCAAGGAACATACCGAAAACAAAAGGACCAAAGACTTTATATGCATCGATGTTGCTACGAGGAATCATTTTTTATGTTGTCCACGGGCAAAATGGCATGAAAAGTCGTACTTGTCTATGCACATGTGACCACAGATGTTGCACTGGAATGGTTGTTCGTAGCCATGACACCCCATGTGAATGGTGTAGAGGATATTATCCAGAAAGTGAATATCACAGTGCTGGCATTTCTGTAAGAGCCGTTGGTCCGGTGTGTTCAGGGCAGGGGTGGGTGTGCTCGGCTGGCTGTTGCTACGACTCGCAGTTAGAGTACTCTCAAAACCGAGGCCGGGAGCAGGACTGCAACTCCCGTGACCTGAGATGGGAGATTCATTTTTAGGTGGTAAAGTCTGTGCTTCATTTGAACACATGGCAACGTGTTCACCAGAGACCTGTTGTATGAGGATGGGCTTCTCGTCTTTTAGGGACTCCCTGTCTGGGGATGCACGAGTCTGGGACTCAGGAGGAAGGTCGGTTAACTGGCCAGCAAGTGTAGACAGCTGGTCCAGTGGGTTATTGAAAGTCAAACCATTAGCAACTCTGTTGTGAGTGTCGTTCTCATCTACTTTGGGATGGTTACCATACTCACTGCTATTCAAATGGTGGTGGACTTTGTGAGACAAGTCATTCAGATAATCCGACTTTGGCATCACCATGGAGGGAGGGTTGAAGTTGATGAGTAGTCGCCTATTGAAGCCCAGTGAGCCGGTTCTCTTCTGTAGGGAGCTCAAAATTCTTTTGTTGGAGAAAGGAGAACGGACAACTCTGGTGGGCAGGAGCTTGTGGCGGCGGCGACGGTGGTGCGACAGGTTGCTGCGGTCGCTACAGCGGAAGGCACAGAGGTCACATTTGTACGGTTTCTCTCCTGTGTGCGAGCGCATGTGGGCTTCCAAGTGGCGCTCGTACGCTGAAGCAAACGGGCACAGCTGGCAGCGATGAGGCTTTTCTCCTGCGTGACAATCAAGAGAGGATATAATTGCCTTTATAATATGGATTATATTAACAAGCATACTGTACTATTAACGGCTATGGGGCAGTAGGTACAATGTAGCGTTTGCACTGCACAAGTGTAGGGAATTAAGTCTAAATAAGGCCCTGAGGCTTGTCAAAACTGACTCCAATTTATTAATTCCCACGCCTTCTTTTAACAAACTTAATGGTGCTCTAGACGATAGTGAGGAAATGTTTCCTGTATGTGACAAAAAATGTTGTAGCCTAAAAAACGGGCAACATCGCTTAGAGCCCCTTTAAGTTTACGAGAACACATAGATCAATTTGAGACAAACAGGTCAACTAAGCCAGTTTACTGAAGTCCAGCATCTAAGTCTATAAAACATAACCGTGGTTTCACAAAATGACACTAAATTTCCCTTACCGCACACAAAGTACACAGAGAAAAACCTATGTTCTCTGTTTCACTTTATCATATCATATGGAGCAGTAATGACAGACTACCATCTAACAACGCTCAGTGTGAACTTCAAGTATAAGGTAATCAAAGCTTGAGCTAACTAACTGTGTGTTCCCAAGTCTGCAATATACAGGGAATACAACTTTAATACTGAAAAAAAACACATCTAGATTATAGAAATTTCTACATGGCATTATACAAAATGGGGAAAGATTTTAAACGCCTCCAAAATGTCATCCCTGATTGTCTAGTCAGTCTGAGAAAACTGACATGAAGCCAATATATATGGTACAATTATAACAGCAGTTGATTGGAACTACTTCCAGCGGAATAAAAGTGTACATTGTCCAAATGTGAAATTTGGCTGGGAATCACCCTCAACTTTCTTAGTGCCCCCCGCCAGAGGGCCATTGGTATACTGTATAACATCCTCATCCAGTGTTCTTACTCCATACATCTTCAGCAGTGTGTTTGGAGTTCCGGGAGTGTTTAATATGAATGTTGTTAGTGAAGGCATTAATGCAGTGTAACTGACCTGTGTGGATGCGGATGTGCTCTATTAAACGAGCCATGCCCTTGTTGGCATAGCTGCAGTAGCTGCACTTGTACTTTCCATCGCAGGTCCTCTCCAGGCCGTCCATTTGTACATCTGACCCATCCTCCATCGGCAGGTTCACCTCCACAGACGGATCCAGACCATTTTGCTCACTCCTGGGCGCAACTAAAACCAAACGCACAACGACTTTAAGATTTGACTCTTTACTTATCAAAGATATATTGCTGTATAATGTATTGTACTCCATTCCCACCGGCTTGAAACGGCTCCCCTGGCTCTTTTTCACCGCAAACCGAGCCTGAGATCATGTTGACGTGCTGGGTTTGCTGTGTCAGGTATTCTTGGAATTCCTTCACAAAATCCACAGGCTCGGTCTTTATCTCTTCCATTGTCCTTCTTCTGTATTGAACCTGAAAGAACACAGTGGAGTTTAGTTAATCGTCAGACGTGTGTCCGCCCTGCTGTTACTGCTTGTAACGTAGCCTATAGTAACGTAAGTTAGTTGCCCATAAAATATGTTGATGGTTAGCTCATAGCTATAACAACAATGCTTTACGTGACGTTGCCCAGCGAGCTCGTCCTTATACGTTACATCACATTTTACTATTATTAACACCGACTATTTAACACCATCCTGAACGCAGTTCATATCGTGGCTTTCAGCGTCTAAGTAACATTATCGTTAAACAAAGATAAGTGGGAATAAATTTCCCAGCCATCTAGAATTGTTACCAAATGCACGCTTCCGTTTTGGGTGATCCGTCTATATTCCGTGTTACCCCAAACGCAACTGTTGCCTTCGGGTACTCTCGAAAACAGACACGAAATTGGACACGCTCACAAACGAGTCTAAAGTGCGTTTCTCGAAGTGTTTTTATTGAGGTTATAACAAGAAGTCTAGGTGCGTCCCATTAATTCAGTCGCCATATGCCAAGAGTATATAATTAAGTATGAAAGTTACATCTTCAACAATAAGTATGACTTTCTTTTACACACACCCAAATCGCTTTCGGTTTATGTTTCTATAAAGTTACTCATAAACAGCATCATGACAGGCAGCTTGAATTTATCTTGTGATTACTTAATAGTTTTACAAATGACGTTAATACCTACAGTATGGATAATACACAATCATAGAATGCAGTATGTGATTCTCACAAGGGGCACTTGAAGGTAGCACTGGTACGTAGAAGGAAATCCGGTAGTGTGTTTGGTCGCATGCGCAGTGTTTCTGTGTTGTTCCCATAGACAGTTAAATAAGTTGTTCCCTGGTTGTTCCCAGTCAGTAATATACCCCCATATTTTTTTTAATAAATCATGGCTGCACCCTTGGTCAGGATGTTCTCAAAGGTGAGACTGAATAATATTGTCACAGTAGCATTTGCCGGATTTCTGCACTTATTTCAATATATTTTCGGCTGTATCATAGCACAAGTGTCCTGGATGTCCGTCTTAACAGACAACTAACGCAAGCATGAAATTAACGTAGTAACGTCATCGGAAACTCGGAAGAAGCTGGCAGGGGGAAGAACCAAGACCTGGTTAAAATTAATGGCGTATGATGCCAGACTTGACCGTCTAGAGCTAGTTTTCAACGTGCGCATTCTCCCAAATACGCAGATAGACATTCCCACTGTTGTCTGTTCTGTTTTCAGTCATGCAGACAGATATCTCGACCATGGGGCGCATGCCAGGCCGGATGGAGGAGCAGGTCCACCACTGCTGCCCCAGATATGGCTTCAGACCACCCAGCTGGGCTGGTCTTTCCTCCCCTTCAAACATATTCAGAGGAGGAGAGCATGATGAGGGAAGCAGGTGAGTTGGACTTCTTCCTAGGGGTAAATTCCTTTGTTACAGCACCTTAGAGTTAATGTGTGACGACACGTGTGAACACATCAGATGCAAAATTATACTGCAAGGTTATATAGCAGTTAGAATAAAAGGTGTAAGAATCCAGGATTAGAGTGTCTGTATCAGTCTTTAGTCCATTAGTGGGAAGCGTGAGACTTGACTGGTTTACACTGAGATTATGTTCATTTTGTTGCTGACAGTTGGAGACAAGAAATCCTACAACACTAATCATGTGTCTTGTTTGTTGACAGTTAAAAAATATGCACAAGAGCGCATTGCTCCATTTGTGTCAAAGATGGATGAAAATTCTGCCATGGACGAGGAAGTGCTCAAATCTCTCTTTGAACAGGGTGTATGTTATTTATTTATTCATTGCACTAAAGTCAGTGTCCATCTTTTCTTCTCTCAGTAGGGATTATAATATTGGAATTTGGTTTTGTTTTGTTACAGCTCATGGGCATTGAGATTGAGCCAGAGTACAATGGCACTGGCTCCTCATTCTTCTCCTCAATTCTGGTCATTGAGGAGCTGGCGAAGGTGGACCCGTCTGTGGCTGTGCTCTGTGACATCCAGAACACACTGATCAACACACTGTTTGCTAAATTGGGTACAGCAGCTCAGAAAGAGCATTACCTGAGCCGACTGTCAACTGACATGGTGAACAATTTGTCTCTCAGTGTATGGCATAAAAGACTATATTGCTAGTGTGACATAGTTTCTAAATTGCAATCTGAAAATGAAAACAGCTATGACAGAAAGACAAACCACATAATACTGTAGTAATAGTAATAAGTATTTTTGAACGTTTTTATTTAATGCACTTTGACTGATTCTTCTGTGGATACAAATACTCAGTGAAATGACTAATGAAGTGATACTAGATCTCTTGATTGGTTGTGTATATTCTGGACTGTACTTACTTTATTGCTTTCCGGCTCTTCCTTATATTACTTGTGTCGTGTCACAGATTGGAAGCTTCTGCCTCTCTGAAGCAGAGTCGGGGAGTGATGCCTTCTCTCTGAAGACCCGTGCCGAAAAACACAAGGACTATTACATCATCAATGGATCCAAGATGTGGATCAGCAATGCAGAGCATGCAGGTGTTTTTCTGGTGATGGCCAATGTAGACCCCTCTGCTGTGAGTAACTGCTAATTTTTCTATTATTGTTGCCTCTTGTCAGCTAAAAAATAAAAAAAATACAACTTAAGTATTTATAGTATTTCTCTTTCTCCAGGAATCTTAATGTAAACATAATTTACATTTCACATCCTAAAGATGGTTTGTAAGAAAGAGTAATTAATCCAATTGTTCCTGTTTTCTTATATTTACAATTCAGCTGTCAAATACCAGAAATATGGAATCCAAAAATTGCAACAGAAATTCCAAACCCCAAAAATTGTCACTGAGTTTAAAAAGAGCTCTCAAACTCAATTTCAGCAAAGGTGTGCCTTTATCATGTACGAAATGTAAAGACAATCTCTTTTTTTCCCCGATTGACAGGGATACAGAGGCATCACATGCTTCATCGTGGACCGGGACACTGAGGGACTTGAGATTTGCAAGAAGGAAAACAAGCTCGGCCTGCGTGCGTCCTCCACCTGCCCTCTTAACTTTGACAATGTCAAGGTACTACCAAACGGCTTGTATTGCTCCGGATCAGTACAAAACAAATGCATACTGTGGCTACAAACATTCTGCTTGATATTGTAGGTACCGGAGAAGAACATTTTGGGACAGGTCGGTCAGGGCTACAAGTATGCTATCGGAATGTTGAATGAGGGCAGGATTGGAATTGCTGCTCAGGTAAACCATCATTATTTAAAACAAGCTAAATGTGCTCTATTCAAGATCACAAAGTAGGAACTGGAAACGTATTTGTCTCTGTGTGTTTCAGATGCTGGGACTGGCACAGGGTTGTTTTGACCACACTATTCCTTACACCAGACAGAGAGTGCAGTTTGGAAAACGCATCTTTGACTTCCAGGTTAAAACACAATAGACTCCACTCTTTCACATATCACATTTTGATCATTCACATTGTTCTGGTGGCCGGTGCTTTTTTCAATGGGCTCTAATTTCCTTATGGTACTCTGTGCTTACCAGGGCATGCAGCACCAAATAGCCCACGTGGCAACACAGATTGAAGCCGGCCGAGTGCTGACATACAACGCTGCCCGTCTGAAGGAAGCTGGGAGACCTTTTATTAAGGAGGCCTGCATGGCTAAATACTTCACTGCAGAGGTGAGCTTCCTGATTCAATGAGTACACTTCAACACAAGGAGGATTTGTATCTCTAGGATATATTGTGATCATTAGGGTTATGTTTTTTTTGTCCTGCTATCTGGGCAAGGAAGCTCCTGTAAAGAAGATTTTCAGTCTTGGTGAAACACCTTCCTGGTCATCATAATATCAGTTATGTTTTATTTTCCTCAGGTTGCAACCCTAACAACATCAAAATGCATTGAATGGATGGGAGGGGTAGGCTTCACCAAAGACTACCCCATAGAGAAATACTACAGGGACTGCAAAATTGGTGAGCATGACTGGACAAATATGCACCACTAGACAACTATAAAGTTGTTGGCACACTGTTTGTTAGATTGTTTTGCTGAGAGCTCGCGAAGCTGGTTTAGGTAACTGTGACTAAAGCTACAATGTGGGAAAAGGACACAACTCTTAAGGGCTGCAGGAAGGTCAGGCATAGTTGTTTGTGATTGGATCAGACTGGGGCGGAGAGAAGGGCTGATAGCAGTGGCTGTAATCGGACTCTGCAGGAATCTCCCCCCCCCCCCCCCCCCCCCCCCAGTCAGAGTGTTATTATACCAACACACGGCCAAGGAAGCTGCCAGGGCAAAATGTCACTTTTCCTGTCATCACAACCATTTTGGCTCCCTAGTTCTTCAGCTGGAGCGCCAGCATACTGAGCGGCATAATGAGCCCCTTTGTCTTCTGATAGCGAAAGCTGCAGGTTAATGTACTGTGCAGGGGAATTTGACAACAAAATGACCTTGTTTTGTAGAGCAGGAATTCATTCCAATGCTTTGTTTTGTCTCCATGCACAGGTACCATTTATGAGGGCACAACAAATGTCCAGCTATCCACTATCGCCAAGTTCATTGATAAGGAGTATGATCACTGAAGCTATCTGACCGGAGCCTGATAGGTTGCACTCTGCTGTGTTTCACTCCACATTCTTCTTCCCAAATGACTTTGAGGGAATGTATTGCTGTAGATATGTTTTTGTGTTTCTAGAGTTTTGTTGCAGTAAAAGATATTTTTTTCTCAATATCACCAATTTTGACTCTTGTTAAGTTAAGTATTTTGCCCCTCGTATGTTATGGATGTTGGTTACATTTCCCCAGCTTTAGGGTTACAGTTGCTCTGGTGCAGCTTCCATCTGCTCTCCATCCGACCATTCCAAAAGTCTATTAGACGCTGTTTGTCATATGTAGAGCTCTACCACTTCCCTCTTGTCAATATTTCTTGTTTTAGGTGTTAACTAATTGAAAAAGGCATGTGGTGCCGGAATTCAAGAGAGTGAGCCTGCAGATTCCACAAAAAGGGAGTTGATTCAGACATGAACTTCCTGTTTAACTTCATCAAGTCAACAGGTCTGTATTAGTTACATAAACAAAGAGAAATGTATGACATAAAAGATCAGTAGCTTGTATTTACTTATCTTAAATATTCTTAATTATCAAACTGAACTCTTTGGCTCTGAACAAAGTTAGATGATAACAAGCACAAACACATAAATGGAAGGCAAACTGATACACCTTAAAGAATAGTTCACTTTTAGACACTTAGCCCAATGGAACAAAGGTCTGGTTGGTTGAAGAGAAAACAGAGCACTGGTCTCCTCCTAGTTATAAGAGCACTGACTCGGGGCAGATGAGTTCACCTGACTGATTCCAGACCGTATAGGTGGGCTTGTTGCTCGTCCCAGAGCTCAACAGGAAGCAATTCTTCTGTTTATTGTCATTATGGTGACCAATCATGTCAGCATAAGTCAGCTAATCCATATGTTGCAATATGAAAATTTAAAATATATTGTTTGGTATTGTCTTTGTATTTTGCAGTGCCTTCAGAGTCTGCTATGACTAGGCTCGATAACCTAGTAGTGTGTCTTCTTCGTTAGGATACTCTCAAATAGGTGAATTGTAACATTTCCCTCCCTTTTATGCTCCGTAAATATTGTACATTTCCTTTTCACATCACTTAAAGAAATTCTCTGTACAGAGCGATCTGTCAATAACTATATAATATTAATAAATGTGAAGTTTGTTGTAGTGCAATAAACCCTCTTTCCTTGGTGTGACGAGGCAGAGTAATACCAAGTTGTGTCACTAGATGGCAGCCTTCTCCAGAGTGACAGCAGCACTCTTCTGAGCAGAGGCAGCTTCTCAGTAGGAGAACAATCAGTTACCATGTCATTTCACAGCCTGTCACCTCTAATGATATTTTATATCAGTTTAATTATGCTGGTGCTTCAGATAAAAAGAGCCTGCCTTGCATAATTGACTCACTGATCCTTTTTCAGGTGAGATTGATTACATTTCCGCAGTCTACATGTGCTGTGTAAAACGAGGTCTCTTGTTTTACACAACACAGACAAGCTGTGTCCAAGTATACAGACCTGTAATAGCCATTACCTCTGATGAGCCCTTTTATAAATGAATTTTACGAGGTATCTGTTTGACAAAAAGCCATTAATCACTGACAGTACTTAATGTTTATTAACAGGGATGGAAACAGACCGATTCATACCCACTGCAATGGTAGATATGGACACTATTGATGCCAAATATGTAGACCTTCATCAAGTGAATGGATAACAGCGTTTTCATACACTCTTACCATACTGGATTATATCATTTTTCATAACATTGATTATACCTTATTTTAACAGGGAAATAACTAGGCTTTCTTTCTCTTTGGTGCCTCGAAAACAATAGTCTTTAACACTATAGACAGAGAAGAGAGCATAGAAAAAGTGACGTGGTCTATAAAAGAAATACTGACAAATATGTAAAGGTACCTTCTGTTGTCAAAGAATTTCCAACAGCAACTAAAAGTGTCCAATTCTCTTTTTTTTTGTAATCACTCCACTTACAAAAAACAAAATCTTGTCTAATTCTGTTAAGCAATGTTTGTAACCATTAATTTATGATGAAGATAGATAGATAGATTTTTTTATTGATCCCAAAAATGAGAAATTACTGATCACTTGTTGACACCAGATCAAACGCAACAGTTTTGATATTTTACAACCAAATATAAAGTCTCATTCAGGTATGGGTCGTCGCTGACAAAACTAATGATCTGACGTGAGTAGAGTCTGTCTATTATATGTGATGTAGATATAAACATGAACATGAGAAGTTAAAAATTAAGACACACAGAGAACATGTTAATGACAAGATCATCATGTTTTGCCCAGACATTTCTTAAAAATCACTAAAACAACAAATTTGAAACAGGCCTGCGTTTGCATCAATGATAGAGTATACTTAGTTTCCCTTCTGATGCACTCTGACTTGTTCCAGCCATTGTTCAAGCCTCTGTTTAATGAACGTAATCTGGTGAAAACAGCTATCTGCTTTTCACTTTGCATGGGCAAACACAGCTCAACCAGCCTCTTTCTCCGCCCCCATCTTTAACACAGCTATGAGACCTCTAATTATGCAGGGATTCAAGTAGCTTTTCACAAAACACAGTGTTGTCCTTCAGAGCTGGAGAGCGCTCCGTGAGCTAAAAGGACAGGCTGAATGTTTGTAGGTTGAGCAAATTCAATTGGTTTGATTGGTTCTCGGCATCTGCTTCAAGTCTGGTGTAAATTATGAATCTTAAGTGAATCCCATGGTGTTTACTAGTACGTCCAAGCCAAATGTACATTATGTTACCTCTAAACACAAAATAATATAGGCTACATCCACAGGCTGTGACGGGCGTTTTATGTGCGTTTGCTTTAGGATTCTCTAAGCGTGATACAAGCACGTTGTAGTTTGCTTTCAGAATTCCTCATACCGTACCTCTCCCTGGTGAAGTCTCAAGCATAGTTCCCTCAATATTAACAGAAATACGGTTTAACTCAATTTCCCTCCTGTTCATTTGCGTCTTTATCTTCTAATTTGCATCTAATCTGATCTACTTGATCATATTAATGTCTCATTACACATTCAATGTAATTTGCTGCTTCCAAGCACCAGTGTTATTATAATATGTGACAGAAACAAGACTTGTTGTGTCATCCTCATGCATTACATCACCTGCTGTCCCTCTGGGTTTGCAGGCTTTTGTACAAAGCTGTTTTGAAAAGCCTTTATCACAGTGGGAAGCATTCATTTTGATGTCTGCCTGTAGCACTTCCTGACTAATAAAATTACACTGAAGTCACTGAGGTCTGGTACAGGAGAAATGCAGGTACATATTGCTTTGCTCGTGCACACAGGTGGAACAGATGATATTGGACTTAACTGATGAATAAGGTTGATCCTTAGCAGGTCACTTCAACCTGTTCAACAACAGCATCCACCCGTGCTGTCAAAAATAACTAAATGTTCAATCATCTATTTTATTTATCTTTAATGTGCTGCCTTACATTATTGCGTAAAATATGCGTAGTTATAATTTAATAATATGTATATAATAATATTTATGCCAAGGCCAAGCTGCCCACAGCTTCACGTTGAGGTGCGATAATCCCTGGACCGTTTATTCAATTTATTGACAGGTGATTGCGGCTCGTGCACGCCCCCAAAAACCCCGGGACCTTCTCCTCTTTAATCTAATTGGATGATAAGTGGGTGCGTACTGTTAAACCCGGAGCCAAAACGCTTGCGCGGCCTTTTTTTCTTAGGAGTCTATTCTCGTCACAGCCCCTCGCGGTTTCATCTCAAATCCCATTTGCTGCTGTACCTGCCCAATAGCAGAGACCGAGCGCGTTTTAAGTGGGATGGCATTTTTTTATTTCATCATTACAATCCAGCACAAGTTTGACGCAGAGATCTGAGCTTTCGATCTGATCATCATCAGGAGCTGATTATCTCTCTCTATATTTATATAGATATATCTCTCTCGTCTAGTTTCAACAGACATAAAACAAAATTGTATTTTTCAGGTATTTTCCCTAGATAAGTTTTGATGGTGATCCACATCGGACAGCAGGCTAAACGGTGATGGCAGACTCTGATGCGCAAGAGACTCGCCAACCTGCAAAAGACTCTCCCTTCTCCATAAAGAACCTGCTAAACATCGAGGACAAACCCACTAAACCCAAAAGCTCCCTTGGCTCATCCAAAGCAGTGTTTGAAGGCAGCTTCTTCTCTCGGTTTGGTGACTTGTCTTTCCCTCGATTTGAGTTGCCCACACAGAGATTTGGACTATCAGCGCAGTATTTGGAGAGAGCGTCTACCTGGTGGTACCCATACTCACTCGGGACTCATCTGAGGACTGGAGGTAAACACGATTCACTTTGACTCTGCTGGTTAAAAAAAAAAAAAAAATTCTTAATTTACACTATGTTATTTTTAAAGCAAAAGGCCTATCATTGCATACGTTGAAGGAATGAGTAATGAGGAATTAGAAATATAGCCCTAAATTATGTGGAATTAATCATTCTCTTTTTAAATTATTTTAAATATGAGTATTTTAAGAATAAGAAAAACGCATATTCCACCAAAACGGAATGTCAGAATTAATTAAAATACAAATAATTGCCATTTTAGATCACAGGTTTGTTGGATTAGAAGATCAAATTTGACTAGAGTATATTTTTCCTGCAGGGTCTGAGAAGGCCAACCTGAGGGAAGCATCACCGGCACCGGACCGGCGCTCACCGGATCTCCCAAAAAGTGACCAAGATGCCAGAGAGGAAAGCGCCGACGACGATGTCGCGCTGGAGGAAAGCGACTCGGAAGAGCCAAAGAAAGAAAAAGACCAGGAGGACGACTGGAGGAGGAAAACGGACGAGCTGGACTCCGAGAGCAAGCCCTGTCGGAAGAAGAAGACACGCACCGTGTTTTCCAGGAGTCAGGTCTTCCAGCTCGAGTCCACCTTCGACATAAAGCGCTACCTGAGCAGCTCGGAGAGGGCCGGCCTGGCCGCGTCCCTGCACCTGACAGAGACCCAGGTCAAAATCTGGTTCCAGAACCGGAGGAATAAGTGGAAAAGGCAGCTGGCCGCGGAGCTGGAGGCGGCCAACCTGAGCCATGCGGCGGCGCAGAGGATTGTGCGGGTTCCCATACTTTACCACGAGAACGGAGCCCCAGAAACCACCGTTGCAAACTCACCGGGCAGCCAGTCCCTCCTGGCTTTCCCCCATAACATGTACTACTCGCACCCGGTCCCACTGCTGAGGCCTGTTTAACGCGGACTGTGTCATGATGTGCTGTACATATGTTTTTAAATAAGAGGAACCTCCAAGAATAACGTTTTGTAAATTTTGTAGATTCAATGAACACAATGTTACACATTATTATTATTATTATTATTTTTATTATTGTTATTATTATTAGGCCTATTATTATAATTATTATTATAATTATTATCCTTTATCCTGCTGAAGCGTCCTTGAATAAGTCACTACGGCTCCAATTGGTGTTACAGCAGGGACAAAGAAACTTTTATTATTATCGGTGGAATTGTTATATGCTCAAAAGTGGGTGAATATTTTTAAATGTATTCAAAAAAGAACTTGTTTGAAACAGGGTTGACTGTCCATATGTATTTTACAACGATTTGTGTCTGTGTTTGTAGCAAAACGTCGAATTTGATTTTTTGATATTTTCCAATATTGTGCAATAATGTTGGCTTCACATTAGGCTACAAGCCTTTATCACCTATAGTTCACTTTTTCAGAAAAACAAGCAAAAATGTTTCTCTTTGTGATAGTGAGGACAATCATGTGATCCTTTAAACAACCCCCGAAAACTGCAGGTGTTTTGCCGGTAATTTAAAAGCCATGCCAGAGCCAAAAATAGCCTCTGTTTTTGTGTATGTTTTTTCTCTGATGTTGTTATTGAAATTATGTATATTATTAAGGTCTTACACTCAGTAAAGATTTCGTTCGAAACAGAAATGTGTCTTTATATCGCTAAGGTTTCAAACATTTGAGAGGATGGAGTGATATTAAAAAAAAAAAAAAAAATGTAAACGAGGTTAAGACACATTGGGGGTCTGCAGAGATCGTGCTCTCCAAAATTAAATATTAAAACTGGGTTATTTAAACAATTAATTAATGATGGCTGTCATTTTTAATCTGATAATTTGGGAAATTTCGTGCAATTGTAGCCTAATTTTAAACATCATTAAAGGAACCATTATCCTGGAATTTTTAAAGTGTTTAGGCCTAAAGACTATTTGACTAGGCTACATACTAACACTTTGATGGTTAGTTCTTCTTTAAATAATCAATAGCAAGGCTAATTGTGCAAAATGAAAGATTATTAGCCTATCAATTACACGGCAAAACCAAGGGATTAGATGGTCTAGGAGTCAATCATTTTTTTAATGTTTACAATTTGACATTATGTTTAGGAGGCTGATTTATTAAATAGGCATATTTTTCTTTTCTGGACCTATTTGACAACGTTCTTCTCAAACCACAAAAAATAATATTAAGGTAATAATAGCCTATTAAGGCTACGATGCAGTAGGCTGTGTCATACAATAGTGGACCGTTGCTGATTTCGGCTTGATTACAAATCCCTTTGATACTCCTATTGTACTGTGGGCTAATTTGTGTTTATTTTTAAATTGGTGCATTGTAGCGTTTTTATGATATTTTATGATACTTGCATTGGATTTGAGAGAGAGAGAGTGAGAGAGAGAGAGAGAGAAAGAGAGAGAGATAGCGATAGCATTAGAGAGTCCTGTGTCTCGTGATCTGCGTTGAGACTACGGAAATGGGTTGAATCAACCAATCTAATCGCAGGCGGGAATTTGAACATTCGTCTGAACCAATCAGCATTGACTGGAACATCGAGTACGGCGGCGCTTGTGGCTACGCAGCCACATTGCTTTGTAGCTAGCATATCCACGTCATATATTCTATACATTTTTTAAACCAAGGCATAATAATTAGGTTCTATAAACAAAATAATCAGTCGTGCCCCGAAGGACACCAACCCGAAATGGTAAGTAAAATGAAACGGCTAACACCAGGGCTTGTAACGTTAGCTGCGTTATATTTGCCGTTGCAAGCTAACGTTAGCGTTACACAACGGTAAACAGTAACCTAGCTAGCTAGTAGTACTAGTAGCAACTCAATGTGGATGCTGAATGTAACGTTATCGGAACAAGTTGTTAAGTTTAAAAAAGGATCAAATGGTCGAAAACACACAATGTAACGGTATTCCACAATCCCTCGCAATAGAAAACCATGTTATTCAGCTTGTATGTTAGCGAGCTAGCTATGTACGGTGGCTAACGTTGGTTTAGCTAGCTAGCTAATTCACAGCTACTGTCAGTGAGCTAACTTAGCTAACGTTAACAACAAGCTGAAAAGCCAGTGATCCACCAGTAACGTTAGCTTTACGTTATGCTAGTAACGTAAGTTTAGGGGTTAAAATAAAAATCAGAAAGCAGTTTATTGCCACAGTAGTGTAACCATAGACATATAATTAGCTATATGAGTGTAACAACATGGAATTTGCCTGGGTAATGGTTGGCGGAGGGTTACTCCCTTGGAAAATGTAACTACGTTAGTTTTGAGAAATCTTTCAGACTGAATGACCACAATGTTTTATAACTCGAAGTGAACGTGATCTAATGCGGCAAAGTTTTAGAAAACACGTTTTTCATTAGAAATGTGGAGGGAGCCACTTGGGGTTACGAAACGTAAAACGATTGATTTGGCGTTAACTCCAAGCAAACATTTATATAATCACGAACCTGTGTGTTATGGTTTTATTTTTTGGCTGTTAAAGTAATTTAATGTGTGCATTTACCTATAATCCTAACTTTATAGCCACGAATTTGTTTTTTTAAAGTGGCAATGGTGGTTTTCGTTTTAGCTCATCGGGTTTTGGATTATACCTGTAACACACACACATACACATACACACATATATATATATATATATATATATATATATATATATATATATATATATATTGAACACAATAACAATATATGTAGGAATTCAATGGAAGTTATCTGCAACAATTGTTGCATTTTTGGAGCTCTAGTATGTGGTTGTGTTGAACTAGTTTGCACATTATTTTTTTTTATGTTGCAGTGCTTATATTGTATTATATTGAAGTATAGCTATATTTGAACATGTCATTTATGCATAGTAATGCAATTAAATTACATTAGTCACCTTGAAGCATCACTTTGCCTCTATTTCAGACCTATGATATGTTTACTTTTTGCAGATGACAGGCTCAAACGAGTACAAGCTAAACCAGGGACCAGAGGACGGCATTTCTGCTGTCAAGTTCAGCCCCAGCACAGCCCAATTCCTGCTGGTTTCTTCCTGGGACTGCACTGTTCGCCTCTTTGATGTTGCAGGCAACACCATGCGGATGAAATACCAGCATTCAGCTCCAGTTTTTGACTGTGCTTTTTATGTAGGTCACAGATTTTTATATTTTTCCTTTCTGTCAAAGCCTGGAAGTCTGCTGCACACATAACATTCCTCTTTTACTTGCAGGACCCAACACATGTTTGGAGTGGAGGTTTAGATGCACAATTAAAAACTCACGATTTGAACACAGACCAAGGTATGTCACAAACCTGATAACTTAGTACTATAATAAAAGGTTTCAGGCAATATAACCTAAAGCTTACCCAGATCTTCATAGCTATGCAATTTTTTTCCCTGCATGTGTTTTTGATGCTGTTCTTTCAAATCCATATCCTTAAACAGATACAATAGTTGGAGCACATGATGCCGCCATTCGTTGTGTGGAGTACTGCCCAGAGGTTAATGTCATGGTAACAGGTAGCTGGGACAGATCAGTTCGGCTCTGGGACCCAAGGACGCCCTGCAATGCTGGCACATTTACCCAGCCTGAAAAGGTAGAGCAAAAATAGACCCACAACACCTACAGGCGTTAAAAAAAATACCTTTTTGATTAAATCAAGAAGATTTTAAGAACGGCTATGACTGGTGCACAAGAGGTAACCATGAAGATCCATTGTTTCTGAGAAAGTACTATAATTGATGGATTTGGGCCGGAATATATAGGAAATTGTAGACCTCCTAATTTTGTTTACTGTCAACTAAGCTCAGCAAAATAAATAATAATTGCCCCTTTTAGGACATTGTATTTTAAAGTTACTCTTGTAAAATTCAACTAACTTTAGAGATCTTCATTGTAAAGTGTTAACACAATGTTTTCCATGCTTGTTAACAACATAAACAATTAATGAACATGCACCTGTTGAACGGTCTAAAAAACAATAACAGCTTGCAGGCGGTAGGCAATTAAGGTCACAGTTACAGGACGATTAAGACAGTAAGGAGACCTTTCTACTGACTCTGAAAAACACCAAAAGAGAGACGGCCAGGGTCTCTGCTAATCTGTGTAAACGTGCCTTAGGCATGGTGCAAGGAAGCATGAGGACAGCCGATGTGGCCAGGGCAATACATTGTCCCTACTGTGAGACACCAGACAAGACGGACAGCACTACAGGGAAGACAGAAAGCACAGTTGATTGTCCTCGCAGCTGCAGACCACCTAACACATGCATAGGATCGGTACATGCGAATATCACATCTGCGGGACCGGTACTGGATGGCAACAACTGCAAGAACTGGCTAGTCTGGTGCAGTACATGAGGAGGAGATGCACTGCAGTACTTAATCCAGCTGGTGGCCACTCTAGTTACTGACCCCCCCCCCCCCCCTTTACTCAGGGACACATTCCGTTTGTTAGTCGCTTACCTTTGAAAATTATTCAGTTTATGTCTTAGTTGTTATATCTTTTAATGTTCATACAAATATTTGCATATGTTATGTTTGTTTAAAATATAAATGTAGTTGAAAGTGACAGGAAGTTTATCTTTTCTGAATATAGTTGCATATTACTTTGGCAAAGGGGTTCATTTTGACTAATTTTTGACTTGTTACATGTGTTTGTGTAGGTGTCAAGGAAGACTTTTGCTAGGGTTGTCTGTTTTTCCTCATCGTTTCTCTTGTCTTTGTAAAAAGGTGTATACCCTCTCTGTGGCTGGAGATAGGCTGATCGTTGGCACAGCTGGAAGACGAGTCCTGGTTTGGGATTTAAGGAACATGGGCTACGTTCAGCAAAGGAGAGAGTCCAGTCTCAAGTATCAGACGCGCTGCATTAGAGCCTTCCCCAACAAACAGGTACACTTTAAATTAGAGCAAACCTTTTATCAATTAAAGTCCCTTCATTTCTGCTGAAAGATACAGACACTGTGTTCATGAAAAGAAGTTGGATAGTAACTGAATATTTTCTATCTTGGCTCCAGGGCTACGTCTTGAGTTCAATCGAGGGACGTGTAGCTGTGGAGTACCTGGACCCGAGCCAGGAGGTTCAGAAGAAGAAGTATGCCTTCAAATGCCACAGGCTGAAGGAGGAAGGAATTGAGTTTGTTTACCCCGTCAATGCCATCTCGTTTCACAGTATTCATAACACCTTTGCCACAGGTACGACTGGCTTGTTAGTACTTGACAAAAGACAACATTGGTTTTGTCTTACATTTACCTTAGTTTGTTTTTGTAATGGGGCAAAGCTCATAGATTTTCCAATCACGTTTAGCATTGAGCTGCTTTGGTTTCATGAGGAACACAGTTATTATAGATCCATATCTCAGCAGGAACACGGCTTGAATCTTTTGTGGTTAACCTTGAGCCTCTCCTTCTTCCAGGTGGCTCAGACGGCTTTGTAAACATCTGGGACCCGTTCAACAAGAAGCGTCTGTGTCAGTTCCACAGGTACCCGACCAGCATCGCATCACTGGCGTTCAATAACGATGGCACCATGCTTGCAATTGCCTCCTCCTACATGCATGAGAGAGGAGACATCAGCCACGCAGAAGATGCCATCTTCATCCGCCAAGTCACGGATGCTGAGACAAAACCCAAGTGAGTCTTCCTCACCTCTTGCGTCCTCAGTATGACTGAATGATATATGCAGCTGCATTTACAAGGAGCACGTCCAGCTGCAGCACACGCCGATCTGTATCTCTGCCTGTCCACTTTTCAATATCCGACAGTTGAAAGATAGACAGATGAGACCTTGAAAAACCAGTTTGTGTATCTATGCTGTGGTAAATATACACTGTGACCAGACAAATGGAAACCTGCTGTGCAATGTCATGCAATCCACAACAATAGTGCTGTAATAAATACTACCTTTTTTGAAACTAAATCAATGTTTGACCAGGAACTAGAATACCTTTTTAAGAAATGTTTGTATGGCGTAAATGGTATGAAACGGACTCAAACAATAACGCAATGTTGGTTAAGTAGTTTTCACTCAAATTGTGGCGGTTGACTAAGTTTCCAAGAATGATTAGGATGAATTTAGTTGTAATGTCAGAACAGAATGCTCCCACTTATCACACAATAGTGACTTTGGACTAAATGACCTCTTCTTCTTTTTGCTGACCCAAATGTAATAAACTGCTAAAAACATCTGTTTTCTCAGATCCTTGTTTTACTCCGTCTGGGTTGAACCTAACACTGAAACATCAGTGACTGGGATATCGCTTGTCTCCCATACAGTAGTTCAGTGATTGCTTCTGAGTTGATTGTATCCATTCTCTCCTGTTTTTTGGTTTACAGGTCAACCTAAGTCCACCTTGGAATGGTTCCCTCTGCGTATGAAGCCTTTAATCACATTTGGGTTATCTGCTGGCATCCAGTGTGTACCATTACCATATTGTTTGCTTTCATTTCTTTACATTCCAAAAATGTTTTGTTTTCTAGATATTAATTTATGTTAAAACCTTTCTCCTCTTTTGTGTCTCTTGTTAAATATTTCATTGTCTCATGTATGTTCTTATAACTGTTTTCTTGACCAAAACGTATTTTGTATACACTTTTTTTAAAGACATTTTTTACGTGGTCATTCACTATGTATCGTGGATTTTAAATTTGACTGACTGACTTTAGTTACTTCTCAAATTACCTAAGCTGTCCTTGAGTCAGTCTTGTAAAACTGATAGGAGTTTGGCACTTTTACGGTATAATAAAAGCATTTATATCTCTAAGTCTTGTCACATGTACAACCTGCGAACGAAATGCTAGAAATGTGTCGTGGCAGAAGAGGCTGATCTATTGACGTGGTGAGGGAAAGCAAAGATCCTCTCGACTTGCTGAGGGCTCCACTTGGCCCCAGACAGTGACCTGTGTTGATAGACATCAGAGGTCTACAGCCTAAACCAGATCCTGCTTTATTATTGGGGAAAAAAACTAAACTCGATGACCCATCTGCATCTGGCAGACTAAGGGGTGGGGGTGGGGTCATACCCTAAATAAAATGATCCGGAGGTTCAATTCTAGATTTCTCATTTTTTAGTGGTGCATTATCAGTTGAGTACACTGGGTTTTTATTTCAGGTCTATCAGGCCGGTGTGCTCTTCGTCTTGATGGCTTTACTTTCTGAATTGTTTGAGAAATCTTTACAAGAAATAACAGTTAATGCATAAACCTTGAACTCATTTATTATCGTAGAAAATACAAGTGTAACGGCAGCGATATTTCAGTGGGCCGATAAATTTTTCATCATTATCGTTGAATTTATCTGCTGCTGCTGTTACACTGTTGATGGAGTTGGATGTGACACAGACCATTTTAATGCAGTATTCAGCATTATATGAATGACAACGGTGAAAACAGAGCAGTGCCCTGCAAACATCTAAGTAATGTCTTTTTTTCCCCCCTCAGTTCAAATTTTCTATTGCAACTAATGTAATTTCTGCAGCCCTTCAGCCAAAGTAGCAGAGAAGATATAGATGTCAATTATTCTATTTAAGAGCTCCAATTTTTTCTAATGGCTTTATCTGCTTCTGCGGTATCCTGGAAATGATTAGTTCAGATTGGTAAATTATGTAACTAATTCCCATGATTGTTGATAATGAGTCCATCTTTGATGTTGGATTATGACTGCAGCTTAATATGAAATGGCATTCATTTTGGGACATAATTACAGCCCATAAAGAGGAGAATGGCCGGGGGTTTGTTGTTGGGGCTACAGTGAATTACCTTGTTTACTGTCATCTTTGGCTTCCGCCAAATAGGAAAATTGAGTTTCTTGTCTGTATCATATAGCTGATTTGTAAGAAAAAGTACTTAAGCAGCCAGTTTGTCAACTGCGTTAAAGCAATGTGTATGTTTTGCAACCTTTTTTTCCCCCTTTATATGATAGTGACAGTGGATAGACAGGAAAGGGGGAGATGGCATGTGGCAAAGGGCTGCAGGTCAGATTCAAATCCAGACCACTGCAAAGGACTCCGCCTACATGGGGTGCATGCTCTTACTGGGTGAGCTAGAGGCTGCCCCTGTTTGGCAACCTTAACACAAAGAGTTACAAATATAAGTCTGTTTTCACTGCGACCCTAAAGGGTTTATTAAGACCTTAAACATAACAAGTTGGAGTTACATTAGCTATCTTCATCTTCCTCCAAGCTGGTGTTCACAAATCTCTCTCTAGGTTTTTATTTTTTTTCTTCTTCCTCCTCCTCCAGCAAAGGCCCAGTTAACCACATCTGTGGTTGTGTGACCAGGCTCTGGTTTCCAACCACTGAGGTGTTGCAGACAGTTTGGCTCTACATGAAACCGTTACATGACAATTAAAAAGGGTGATTGTGCTCCAACAGCCTGTCATGTGCATTTAACCCAACCACAAAAGGCTCTTATGTTCACTCAAGAGGGCACCGATGACCTTCAACCAGACACCTTATCTCTCAGGACCGGTTTCTAATATTATATCCAGCTAATGATAACATCCTACATGAGCTGTGTAGAAATGGGGAAATCACATGATGCATCAGGGAATGTTGACACCATTCAGTATTATGGTTTGTCTTCTGTTTCAAGACACAGTGACACCATGCAATAATGTGTTTTCTTCCTCTTTACTAGTACAGATCACATTATTTAGAATGTCTTAATAAGCAGAATTGTTAATTGTATAACTAACTGCATTTACACATGGAAAAAGTAATTCTTTGATTGCACAGCTTTTCAACCACAAAGGGATATGCTTCTATGAAGATGGTGTTGAAAAAACTAATTTCCAGTGATGGCAGCACTTCAGCAACTATTTATGATACTGATCTGGTCTCAGTAAGTGTCGTTTTATTAAGGCTGTCTCATGAAGAATGCCAATCACAGGAACGTGCATGGAGGGTTTATAATATCTAATATTAAGCCATTAACGAAGGCATGTTTTGGGTTGCCATGTTGCAGTTTCACTGTAAACCCAGATTTAGTTGTAATTGAACTTTTAAGTGGTCACTACATATTCGTTCATGTTTTGTTAAAAACCATGTTCATTATTAGTTTGTGATCACAGATCATGTTAAGCAGAGAGAACTACGGATTGCACACACAAACCGAAGTTTCAGAAAAGGAAGTTTCTGTATGGGAGGGACGGGGTCATTTGAACGTGCAAATGCTCATTGGAAGGAAAGAAAATATCTACTGAATGGGTGCTGTCCTAGTTAAAGTGTGTTTAATAATGTTCTGTTAATGTTTTGGGTGTGCATTATGTTACCTGGGTTTACGTTTTGTATGATTGATTTAGTGTTAATGTTAATCTACATTTATTGTTGCACCATGATGGAGACTTGGAAGGGGGGGGGGGGGGGGG
>NC_048427.1:6586818-6644903 GCF_013103735.1 Etheostoma cragini | reverse complement strand
TGTCTGAGCTTTAATCAAGCTTGCAGAATCATGAAGAGAAGTAACATTTGACACAACACAATGGTGAATATCAATGTTGTCCATTGCTTGATTTACGCTTTACTTCCAACTAACATGGTATTAATATTACTACCGGAGTTGTACTGATACAAAGGGAACAAACTATATATATAAGCAAAATGGTTCTTTTGTAGTGGCAGGTGGCACAACGTTTTGCATTTCTTATGTTTCTTTGCATTATTAACTTAACATGCTTAATTTCGACAACATGACTTCAGAAAATAAAGTTTACTAATGATTTTTTTATGAATGACTAGGCCTACAAATGCAAACTTGATTGTCTTCTGCATAAACTTATAGCTGTGTGTTAATAGAACTTCACCTGTTGCATTTCACCCTGTGTAAAAACTTGGTATGAGGCAATGGGTTTCTATGGAAATGTCCAGTAAAGTCAACTCATTTGGGATAACAGTGTTATGACAGTAAACATCCTCCTCCAGTTTATCTTGCTTTGTGTCTTAAATTTAACTTAGGAAGACCCCTTCTGTGTGTAGTTCAGTGTTTACTTCTTTTTTTTCCTTTTTTTTGCCCAGAGTTAGATGAGAACTAATACCATGTCTGTCTGCATATGAATGCAGATGGTTAGCCCAGCATGAGGGGAAACCTGTTATAATCAGGTATAAGATTGTTACTTCTTTTTTTTAAGTCAGTGACGGCCTTATAATTTAAACATCAAATTCTGTCGTCAATACGGTTGCACTTGACACAAACAGTTTGTACATAACCATCAAACTAGGCCAAAATGAAGATCCTGGTCTTGTCCTGTGTATAGCTGGCGTCCTGTTTCCAGTAGTACATCCCAGCTGGGGAAGGAAACCTGATCTTTTCACTTGGACGTGGCCTGCCACAGCATCTCACTCAGAGCTCCCCCTGCCCCGAGGAGGCTTTTAAAGAGCTTTGGTGGGCAAGACAACATCTCCTCAAAAGCATTGAAGTTACATTAGAGCCTAATTAGATGGTAAAGCTCAAGGCCATGTAACCCACTGCTAGGTTTCACACTCACCGCAATCCATCTATTTACAGGCAGGGCTGGCAGGCAGCATGGGGCTGACTGGAGAAGGGAACCCTCACCTGGGAGCTGGGCTGTAGTAAATCAAAAATCTCTAGGTGTGACAGGAGGGTCACAGATTTTGGGCTCAAGGTTCCTTATTGGCTCCTAGGCTTTGTGCTACAGATTAATCATAGGGTAAAGAAATGTTTGGCATTGGGGTTTTTACAATCAGGTCTGTAAGAATATGAAACTAGATTGAATGAAAGATTGTATGTTAATATGCTGAATTTAGATTACAGGATTTGACCATAAAGAACCAGAAAATATCTAAGTAGACATACTGTACTTTGTTTTTGTTTTTTTTCTACAGTTTCAGAGAGCTGCAACAGAAGCAAGGCTGAATCTTTTTCCTTCTACACATTCAACTTTAGGGCACGCTTAGAAAGACAGACATCCCAGGAAACATTCACTTGAATCTGATGTTTTAGTGAAAAAAGGAAAAGGTGCAGCATTTAAATCAGCTGTCATGCCACCTGTCAAACTGATAAATGTCTAAAGAAGGCGGGGGCAGTCAGTGCATCGGGTCATGTTTGAAAATGTATGGCCAGGGGGCACCAGAGCTGCAGAGATTAAAGGTGAAAACACTCAGAAAAGGAAAGTCTTGTTTACGATGTTTGCTCTCCCAGAAAAGAAACACCTCAGCCCCAAACAAGTGAGACATTATGTGTATGTTGATTAATTTATGTTTTGTTGCGATTAAGTTTTGAAGATGTTGCCTACTGAGGAAGGGCACTTTTCCCGTGTGTTGGGTGTCATATTGAACCGTGGCTTGCTTGTTATGTCCTCCAGGGGTGAAACCAAAAGTACTTAACTGATCCACATCCTAGTCCTCTGTGGGAAATGATGGCAAGGCTTGCAGATCATATTCCACTTAAAAACATAGAACCTGTTGCATTGTATCGATGATTCGCGGTCAAATTTGGAGTGACGGCTTTCTTTATACAGCGAGGGCAGATCCCAGGGAGGACTTTGCAAAACTTGTTATCTCCATTTAAACCAAAATCTGATCGCAGGGCTTTTCAGGCCAGCCTCTTTGTACGCTCTGTCTATGTCTATGAACACTTCTAAGCTGTTAAATGGGTTTGTGGCCGCAGGGCAAGGGTTACAATTGTTCCTTCCTGCAATTAGCATTCACGGTTAGTTTAGCAGAACTGATGCACCACATCTTTAAGGCTCAAGTTCTCTGTGTGCCTGTGAGTGACTGCGGGCAAGATTGACTGACTGACTGACAAGACTGACTCCTTGTATCCCTTTCAACACACTTTAAAAAAAAAAAGTTATTATTGGCAAAACCCCCTGAAGAATACTCTCGGGGGGGGGGGGGGGGGGGGGGGGGGGGGACCAGAGGAGATGGTCAAAATTGTGTGCTGATCTATAGCACAACCCCAGGTTTTACACTGATATTAGCATAATGGTCCAAACTCTGCAGCCCTCATTTTCACATCACAGATCAATATGGGGAATTTTCTTTCCATTGTTGATCTATGTTTTTTGTTTTGTTTTTGTCACAGTTCTCCTTCATAACAAAAAGTGCATTCTCTGTTTTGCCATATTCTTGACTGTTTTTTCCTGTGACATTTAGGTCAAGACACAATGTAACATGATCTCGTGGAACTTTCAGTAAGCAGAAACATTTACACCAACTCTATTGTGGTAGCAGTTGTGCGCTGTGGGCATCTGATGGTTCTTAAGTGTCAATTCTGTTAAATTGAAGCAGCTCAGAGTTGTTTTCTGCCAATAGCCTTCTTTGTTGTTGGGTAATATTACATAGTTTAAATGGAAATCTGCGTTTTCTTATGTAAGTTGACTGCAGCATTGCTTGAGAACTGTACAACTGTAGGTTGTAATGCGAAAGCATCTTTTGTTAAGTGATGGGAGTAAGATGACCACAAACATGCAGTACAAAGAAACACTGTGCTACATAGCATGTAGCAGGTACATACATGCTACATACATGCTACATAGCGTCAAAACAGTAATGTCCAACAGTAAAGGCTTTCACAAATTAACGTTGGGTGCCAAATGTTTCTTCATTTAATCATTTTGTAAACCATTTATTGAATACAAGTTGCAAAATGCTTCAAAAAAGCACCCAAGAAAATGCATTGAATTGAGCAAAATAAAATGTTAATTCAACATGAATAAATATTGAATATGTGAAAGTAATGCTAGGTCATATGGCATTATATATATATAAATGTCCGGGATTGAAGAGTTTATCCTTGTCACCCTGCCCTAAATTAATGAGAACAAGGGGATGATCAATGTTGCTATTAGTAACTATTATGAATGTGGAAAATGTGTGTTTAAACTCCAACATGTGGTTAAGCATGGACAAATCCATGTTATTGAATATAAAATACATTTGTCATTTCCTTAGTGCTGTCTGAGTGATCAGTGACTGCAGTGCATTACAGAGTCAAATCAATGACACACAAAAAGAGGTGCTTTCATAAACAGCTTTTGATTATTGGAAATTATGAACTTTTCTGAATTCAGTGAAGTGAAACGTGTTGCGTGTTGCCCCAAAGACTCAAATGCAGATTAAGCCACCTAATGTGAATACAGATCAATGCATTCATCTGTTTCTGTGCGTAGAATGGCAATGCATCGAGAAGTCTGGCTCTAATTTATCAGCGTCCACACATTATATTATTATTGATGGCTCTTGCCCTGGGCTATTCCATTTGTTTTTCTGATTTGTGAAAGGCTGCAGAATGCTGGATGGAGTTTTATTTTGCAGCCGTGCCAGCCAGCAGCGTCGCACACAGCTCTCTCTTATTTATCTATTGATCATAATAACTCCCAATAATCTGGCGCCTGACACATTTGACAACATTATGTGGAGCAGGTCAAAGGACAGCGCTAATGAAACCGAATGATGGATGTCGTTATCCGCAGCATTAACCTCGCTGATAGTAGTCACAGGCAGCACATTTACACACCGTAGCTGTGACAGTGCAGAGCCTACTGGGATTGCCAGAAAAATAAAGAGCAGAGCATTCATTGAGGTGGTCCAGAGCATAGGCATACTTTACAGGAGAGAACTGGCCAGTGACTTTATAAAGACATTTACACCATAAATTGATGCAGAAAAGACACAAATTGTTGCGTTAAAAAATCACCAAAGTGCAAAGAAAGGAAGTGGTTGATGCTCAAAATTTCAAATTTGATCAAGTGTGGAGATCTCAAACTTTACAACCAAAGTAACGCCCTTGGTCCAGAGGCATGTACTTACGTTTTATAATTAAACATAAAATCAGTGTTGCAGCCCGCATGTGCATGTAAAAATATGTCTAAAATGGGGAAATACATCATTTAAATGATTGTTTCAATGTGAAGTAGACCCTCACTGCAAGATAAAATATAGTCAGTGAAAAACATTATTTTTCAATAAAATTTCAGCAGGTTTAAACCTAGACTTCCGCATGCAAATCACCAAAACCATGCATACTGGATTGGTGCTTCTGGAGAAATATTACCTTTGAAAATGTATCTGGGAAAGACGGAAAACAGATTGTTTGGGGGAAGAATATAGCGGCTGACTGAAGCAAGAACAGGCAGGAGTTAAGTACGTAGAGTTCATGTCAGCACAATAAGAAATTAAATCACACAGAAATGTCATCACTGCAATTTATTCAAACAAGATAAAGGCGAGCAGATATTTTCCACGTCTGGATTTTTCTCTTGTAAAGGAGGCAGAAAATGACATTGTAAAAAAAGTCCCATTCTGTGCGAGCACTGAGTGAAGTCATAAGAGAGGTCTGTAACACCAGGCGTGAAGTGAGCTGTATGACTGCTCCGCTCTCCTCCTCTCCTCTCCGCTCTCCTCCTCTCCTCTCCTCTCCTCTCCTCTCCTCTCCTCTCCTCTCCTCTCCACTCGATCCATCTATCCATCCCCGCCCGGCTAATGTATCCCTCTCAATAGCCGGGGACAAGGGGAGAAAAGACTGCCCGTGTGTGAAGCACAAAAACCCCCACCATGTTCACGTTAGCCACAGTAATTGGCAAGGTAGCTTCATTTCATTCACTCCTGTATGTCTTTTGTTGTCCTGTAGGTTTTAACAAGTGTGGTCTTTTTAAAGACTGGCTATTTTCTGCAGCCCCCTGCCTGTTGCTACCTATGTGCCCATTCATTTATTCTTTTGTGTATACACAATTGAAAGATTCTGTCCTTTTTTTGTCGGACACTGAAGTGTATTAATAACTCAACATTTAATAGAGTCTTGATGACACCTTTGAGTACCCTACTTAATTTTGAACATCTGCAAGAGGTGAAAAAACATTTAATCTCTTCTGAATCCTGCTGCTTTCACATTCTGAAAGCTTTGTTGCTGTTCAGTGAAGTAGTGGCCACAGGAGAAAGGTTGGTGAGCATTAGAGGGACAGCCTCTCCTTTTATCATCTCATTTTAGTAGCTGTATAAAAGCCTGCAAAATGAAGCTTGTAGTTATGTTTTCCCCATAATTACACTTACAATACATTACGAGATTTTTCACCATGCTACATTGGTGCATTTTGTTTCTTATAAGCACTCTTAACCTTCTGATACACCAGCTTTACATGAATACTGGTGCTAAGAAAGGTCTTGGGGTAATATCTGCTATTTCTAAATCTATGATTTTTAAGGTGTAATTTTTTTAACGGATTTTGTATTTATGTATTTACACGTTCACAGCAGTTTTTAGAGATTTATCAATGGTGTATGCCAGTGGTTCCCGACCTGTTTTGCTTTCGACCCCATTTAAATCACTGTCGACCCCTAATCACAGGTTGCACGTATAAGAGTTGTTAACATCAAATAGTTACTTTCCCTTCTCAGTTTGTTTAATTTGAAACACGTATAAACACGCCTGAGGTCTAAGGGTTTAGAAGAATGTCATCAGTTCCTATTGGGCCTCTTTCTTTACTTGAGTGAAAACTGTTGACAGCAAGGTCTATGGACTATCCAGAGTAACCTGTGACATTGTTACTGGAGATTGTAGCCGTTGAGTTTTAAGCCACAGTAGCAGCATGGCTGTATGGATGGTGGTGGCATTCTAAAATACCTCAACACCAACTGGATATATGACATTTGGAACAGGTATTTGTAGTGCTTAGATGACATCCTAATTATTTTCCTTAATCATCATCATATTTGTGTTTTTTAGTGAGATGTCTTGACAACTATTGCATTGCTACATTCATATTTCCTTAAGGATTTAGTATGATTTGTAAAAATAATTATTTTTTAACACCGGCATTCCAGCCTTAGTTATACTTTGTGTTTGTGCTTATTAGCAAATGTTAGCATGATACTAGTCTATATCCACAATGTTCCACTTCCAGGCTTGCTCTCGTTGTTCCAGACTAGCTGCCGGATATCAATCTTTTCAATGTCCCTTACCTTCCGTTATCTTTGTGTTGTAATTTTAAACTCCGGTCGATCAATGAGGACTATGATTAACTGCCCCTCAGATCTCTGCAGGGTAAATCCAGCTAGCTAGCACGACTATCTGTCCTATCAGAGTTTTCTCTTGCAACATTACAACAACTTTTGAACGTACACGTCCCACCAAAACAAGTTCCTTCCAGAGGCTATTTTGCAGAGTCACCGTGGCTCTGCTTGGCACTTAGCACAGCCCAAGACAACTGTGATTGGTTTAAAGAAGTGCCAATAAACCATGCTGTGTGGACTAGCCATACCTTCCTCCACAGCGCTGTGGAGGAAGGTATGGCAATGCGAGACTAGCATGATACTAAGCTAAAATGGTGAGAATGGCAAACATTAAACCTGCTTAGGATCAGCATGTTAGCATTGTCATTGTGAGCATGTTAAAAGCTTTAAGCTGCAATAAGGGTGTATGGTATCAAAGACCTATTTAGAAGAAAAGCTTTTTTAAGACTGAGGGATTTGAAGCCGAGATGGCTGCCATGATTACAGTTAAGAGATGCAAAGTAATAAACTGCTGAATATTAATGCACTTACAGTTTACGTGCATTTTTACTGTTCACATTGTGTTTATGTAAGGGCACGATCAGAGCCAAGAGTCATTTCTAACAGTTTCCCCACTTACAGTAAACATAGCTTTTCCCGTGAGGTTAGACTCTCAGTACAACACAATCTCATCTCTAGGGCCCTTTACACATGCAAAAGGCTTGCATCTCAGAAAACATTACAGTTAAAAAGAGCCTATTGACCTCTCCCTGATCACAACCTTTTAGCTAGTCAAGCTGAAGCAGCAAAATCACAGAAGATGGGGGTTCACATAATAAAGTCAAACTGTTGAGTTTGCTAAGCGCTGACTTCCGGTTCTCATACTGCATCCGTGTTAAAGCAGGTGAAAGGAAGTGTTTCAAACATTTTAGAGAGAAAAAAACATTCATGTCCTCGAGTACTGACCCATATGAATACAGCACTGTGGTGCAGGGTTTCCAGCTAAATGGCTGTACCTGAGACAGTGGCTCGTTCCTTCGCATATGTTATTAGAGAGGAATTGTCCTTCATGTCCACGCTGCTCTAAAGTTCCATGTCCTGTACAAAGGCAAGGGCAAACCAGTGCGCTGACCCGATAACTCTGGGGACCGTGCCGAATGACCAGAAGTCAAAGTTGAACACCTGGTCTTACTGCAGGGCAGACTTTTAGTTCTTTACAAGACTTTCTTTATAAGTCAAAGCATTAACTTACAGATGGACAGCTATCTGCAGGTTACATGACGCACGTTTACTGCAAAGGAAAACATATTCACAGCTGATTCCATTGTGTTATAGATTCACCTAAACTCGATATCCTGGAGGATTTCCATTGGAACAGAAACCTCATTGATTCAGTTTCCAGAGGAATTGCAGGCTGGGATCAGTTTACCTTGTTACCTTGTCACACTATGTTCTGGTCTGATCTCCATGTCCATTTCCGCTCAGCTTCCCCTCCCTCTGGCCACCACACTGCCCAACAGAGCTTGCTTTGTCCCCACGGCCAGTCATCCATTCCTAATATCCAGTATTTTACCGCAATGGAGACTTGCTGCATGCTTTCAAAGAGCAGAGCGAGCTGGTGATTGGATGCCCTCCATTTCCCAAATGAAGCTTTGAAGAAACCTTATGGCCCAGTGGTTACTTTGCATAAGAAATAAGTCAAAACAAATAACCAAATATTTTTATCATGATACCAGATAGTACAAATATATGTACACATAAAAACACTTGAGGATACCATAACCCCACACACACCCACACCCACAACCACGAAGAGTATGGTTAACAATCAAGTTAACACTGAAAGTGCTTGAAGTTTTAAAGTTAAATGAGCAAAACATTTATATTACCCTGCATGCACTCACCACTCAGAATAGTAATTTCTCTAAATCCTTCTCATCCCATATTGTCTTGATATTTTCTATATTGTTTGACAAGTGCTGTGGAGAAAACAGTTCCCGAGGACACTTTTTAGTACTTTAGTTTAAATATGCAAAGACAACACATTCACCAGAAACTACACAAGATCAAAGTAAAACCAGAGTCTAAAAAATGTGCACATACAAAAGCAAACAACACGGTGCTGTTTGTACAATCTGTCCCTCAGGTAAAACCGTAAACAGACATTTAAAAAAAGTGAGGAGCTTGAGTACAGTGTAATGATGTTTCAGGTAGAGAGATGCCATGCAAAGAGATACCATCAAAACAGAGAGCTCCTTCTATCGCATTAGCTAAAGGCACTGATATCTTGATAGAAATAACTTCATTTTGGCCACAACCAGGCACAGTAAATACAATTGCTAGCTGTTAGCGCAGCTGAGTAAGCCTAATAACTGATGGAAAGTGACTCTGACACAGTTATGAATGGTGCTGGTGGCTGCGCCTATGCGCTCTTGAATATGTTATTGTCTCCTCTGTGCGGTGGAGCATATTAATAAAGCACCTTACAGTTACACCGTCTAAACAGACTGTAAATCACTGCCGATTAGACCCACAGAGGCAGTAACGTGCTTGGCCCTCATCGCGCTAGAGGCCACCAGTTTTTAACTGCCACAATTAACACATTAAACACTTCAATCCTGAACTGATGTGACACAATCAGCTAGCATAATGATTAATTAATGGCTAGTGTAAAGTGTGGGCCAGCCCTAGAAATTCAAAACAAGAGAAAGTTAATCAGGCTAATTGTCTCTAATGAAACCATTTACATTGACATAATATTGCCACTGAGGTTAGCAGAATCAGGGAACTTGGCCATTTTTTTTTTTTTTTACAATAAATTCTCACTTAAAGACATTCAGAACTTTTTAGTACAATATAACAAAATACAAACACTGCATAGTAAAAGACAATCAGTAAAACCGTGACTAGATTTGAGCTAAATTAAGAGGTTTTCTTTGATGCATCAGCATGCGTCCTCTTTTCCACAGCACTATGTTGTGACACCTATTCCCTTTATTGACAGACACACAGTCAGTTGCTGAGTGTGATGCTGTGAATGGCGTTTGCTGGGATTTTGGCATCTGCTTCCTCCCCGCTGATCCTGAAGATCACAGTGGTGTTGGAGGGGATTGTTGTGGTGGCGTTCAGGGATTTACCCAGCCAGCCCTGAGATCCACGCTTGTACATCCGAACTGTGACCTGCAGAACATCGTACAGGGAGAAGTAAACAGGAAATACAGATAAATAAGGTTGTAAAGTGAGTTTATTCAGAAGAAGTTAAAAACAAGTCGGTGCTGTTCTTATTTATTGGGGGCTTTTGCTGGGGTCATGACCTTGACTCCTAACCTCTGCCTCAAGCTAAGCAGACGCTCATAACTTTCACATTTAAACTCTACATGTACAAGCTGCTGCTTAGGCTCTGGGCTCATAGACTGAAGAACCAGTTTAAACGTATTGATTCTGGCTTGTTGGGACTGGGTTTAATCATGGGTCAAATCAAAATGTTTGTCAAATTTGAGGTTTATATTTGATGATTTGCAGGGAAAAGATGGCTGGGTATCCACAGCAAAATAAGGTTTAATTTGGTTGAGTAAGTAAATGCATTGAAAACACATCTTGGTTACATATTACCGTTAATTAATTTGCATTTAAATGACTAAATGTGAATTTGAAGCAGAAAACTTTTTATTGAAATGTAGTCCTTGAAATGAAATAGGATTTTTTTTTTTTAAACAAAAAACCTCTGATCTAGATGCATCTTTGCAAATCACCAAATGTATGCTGTAGGACTGCAACCTATTTCATTATTGATTAATGTGCAGATTTGTTTCTCAATTAATGGATTAGTTGTTTAATATATCAACTGATTTTGAATTTTTAACTGATTTTCTGAAAAATGAAAATAATAGAAAATCTGAAAATGAATCACCAAGTGTGATTCATTTTCAGATTTTTCGAGACATGCCATGCTTATTTGGGGTTTGAACATGTCTGTAGTTTTCAACTTGGCCAAATATACATAAATGTACATAGGCCTACAACCAAATACATGGTAAAACAAATCGCTTCTCCTTTTATTCTGATTCTACTTAGGAACCAATTAGTCAATCACTGAAATGGGGCTTCAAAAAACTAAAAAAATAAATACTGTAATATTTTCTACAATCCCGCTAAAAACTGTGTAACTCTTTTGAAAGAGTGATCCAAATGGCAGTCTGAAACAGAATAAATATTAAATTAACCTGTCACTGTGAGCATTTTTAATTCCCCCTCCACATCTTGACTGGAGTCATACTGCTCTTGATTTTATGTAAGTTGTAGGGCATTGTACGCTTTAACACTACATCAAAACTGCCTGTTATGTTTAAGCCTGACAATGGAAGCCTTAACTAGATTTAGACATGCAGGTAATTGAACCACATCCATTTTACAAAGAATGCCTCGCTGCAGCTCTTGTTTGGCTGCATTTACAGGGGATAACAGAATATTACAGTGCCTTTTCACAGTTCCATTTTCTTTCACTTTAGCATTAGGCAATTTTTCAATTATTATTTTTTTCTTTCATCCCTGGCTCTCCATAATGTCTGGGCCTTTTAGTTAATGGTAGCGACAGTCAGAGCCCAGTATATCGGCCCTTGTCCATTTTGCAGGTCATTGTGGAAGCCCAATAGGCCTTTTATTACACCGACATCAAAAGGCAGATAAGCATTAGAGGTGGGGAGAATACCCTGCACTAGATATGTTCCCGCTTTCCTTTGTCTGCTATTGAAAGTGATCATTTTAATAGTGAAGAGGTTGGTGAGCTTTGGGGCTGATGGGAAGTGCGACACCCCTGACAGCCCACGAATATGAGCAAGTCTATAACACAACACGAGCCCACAGCACACAGCACACCCTCAACACCTGCACACTCTTGGTGCTAACCTAATTATCTGCAACAAAGGCCACTGCGATTTCAGACACACATTTTTCCACCATTTACTTACTTATTACTGTGCATTAAAACAGGGAGATGGAGAGAAAAAAAACGGAACAATTGTGTCTTATATTGCAGCCTTGGCCGAGTGCCACATGGCTTGTGTTACAATAGCATCAGACACTTCAGAATGAGTATCTGTTCATTTAGGATGCATGAAAAAAGTAGCTTTATGACAGCTGGTGGCAGAGAAGCTCGTAAACCAACAAAAAGACATCAGAAAGGAATTATTTTAACAAATGTTTAAACAAATGTAATAGTTTGTAATCAGCAATTATCTCATTTAAAGTGGAATACTTTGAACACAAAATAATGTCACTGCATTTTATTCAAACCAGGAAAAATGTTTAACTTAATATAGCTCGTGCAGGATGACAGAAACAAGCATTCTGTGTATGTGGGTAAGCATTCAAAGAGCATGTACCTCCATCATGGCTGCACAATTCTCTTAACTTTATTTTACTTAAATACGATCCAGATTTGCTTCAAAACATGCATTGTGACAATGATGCTGATTGGCTGATATCAGATCATGGTATCTTTGGAGAATACGTAAATCCTGTATGGGGATGAATTGTGAAACATTTTAATTACATTTTATATATATTTCTTGTCCAAAAGGCGTCCTGCAATCAAATTGCAGGATTACTTCAAGTTGATATGAGTGCATAATACATCGTTTTTGGTTGCAATTGCACTAAACACAAATAAATAGTTTATAAGTTACAGTTTGCACAAAATATGTAAAGAACTTCTTGTCATAACTGCCATCTACACTCTGGAAACCAGTTATTGGAAAATGGTATGAGATCTGAAATATAGGTTGTTGTTTTTTTCAAGGCTTTACCAAACTGTTTTTTTAATGTATATTTTTTATTCAAGATCACAGAAAATCATTAAATCAACATATCCTATACCAACACATTTTTGACATTTTTAAAACAATCCACATCTACCAATGAGAAAAGCTCCAGAGAAATACTGTGTGATTTGAAATGAAAACAGGTTTGATTAATTGCTACATTGACTGCGCCACATACAGGAAGAACAATATGCAGCCGGCTTTGGCATAAACTCAAAAAGAAGAGTTCTGTTTGGTCTAGACAGCATGCCTGCCAGGTGTTGTTCAGCAGAGAAGATATTTCAGGTACAGGAACTGTCACTGCATGTTACCCTCAGTCACTTGAGGCAAATGTGTCTGAGGGTAAAGAAGATACTGTGTCTAAATGAGGGTAGAAGAACAAAGTGCAAGGAGCGGCTGACATTTAAAAAGAAATTAAAAATGCAACCTGCATCCTACACCTAAATGTAGCAGCCCCACACTCCTCAAACAGCCAATATTTAATATAAAATGTCTCACTTTTGTTTGTGAATTGCCAACAAGCAACGAGAATCATTACTATTTCAAGCACAGACAGGCCTGAATATGTGTCTTTCTAACACTTAATGGTGAGGACAGGACCCTTTGGGCTAAGGTTGGGTGTCACACAAAGGGCTAAGAGCTCACCTAACGATGTCTACCCCTGAACCTCCTCTCCCTTTCTGTGTTGGAGGAGTGGTGAGAATGACATCACTCCTCACATTTCAACGAGACAAACTCTTCTTATTTACCATCTGCTAATAGTCATAAATCCTGCCTCTTGTACGCTGTTCACCTTTTAACCTCTTAAACTCAAGACGACAGCTCATTAAAACATCTCCTTCTAACAGCCGATAGCGATCGCACTGGTTTCTTCTACCTGTAGATATGTTTATTCTTAGCCAGTTTGGTGTAATGGTGATTGAGATATCCAAAATTACTTCTTTTAATTAGAAAAATAAAAATGTACAAACCTGCATCATGGACTCTGCATTGTGACTACACACTGGAGAATGTTTAAGTATAAATATAATTATTTTTGATTAAAATTCTGACAGGTCTGACAAACATGAATGAGGAACTATGTAATTGGGTTGAGACGTGTCACCACCTGCGTGTATTGCCATTCACAAAGTTCAGATTCTTCCCCTGATAAAGTCAAAGAATCCCAGTGGGGTATGAGTCAGTGGGGGCTGTTACCTGGAGCCATGGGTGCAGTGTTTCAGGTGAACTCTGAGTGAGCGTAACGCCACACCAGCCTCAGACGGCGGGCTCTTTGTTCCACGCCATGTCTCACCAGACACAGATTGGGAGGAACACTGAGTAACACACCTCTGGCACAGCAAACATCTTTGTCGACGAGACAAATGTGATGGAATCAGACCAAAAGTGGTTCCCTGTCATTTCAGGTGGATTCAATAAGGCAATTAGGTAAACGCTGTGTGGTTTGGCTCACTGGGTGAATAAATTAACAACCTGCTGAGAGGAGTGTGAATTGCTAGTTTATCAGCGATTCAATGAAGTTAGAGTCTTCAAATTGGGGATGCAATTCAGGATAGAATGTTTTTCTTTGTTTTAATTTGATATAATGTATGACTGACTTAAAATGTACAACTTATAAACCAATGTAAAGAACAAATCTTTGCACCCCTACCTACTGAAATAAGGAGAAGCTGTTCTATCATCACTTAATCTGTACATAATGTTTTCAATTAACTGGTCATCTTTTTAATGAATAAGATGTCTGCAAATAGTAAAATAAATGCACTTTTTGTTTGACTTGTTGTTTTGACCAACCATGAGTTCAAAAGAAAACTTTACAATGATGTAAGACTGAAAGGATCAAATCTTTACGTTTGAGAATCTGGAAACAGTAGATGTTTATTACTATTTTCTTCATAAAAAAAAACATTGTTGCTTACAAAACTGTTGTTGACTCATTTTCTGGTGACCAACTAATTCACTTATCGACTAAAGCCTTCGAGAAAAAATAAATCCTCGCAATGGTATCAGAAGATACCATACTGCATGCAATACTCAAGCGGCATAATTGAATTTCACATTTGGACCATCTATTTACAGTAGATGCCTAAACTTTGGTTTGCTGACATAACTGTCTACGTCAATAACTCCATTTGTATAAAGTCTGCAAAACATGGCTGGTTAAATTCCAAATAACAACATCTCTGCTTCCAACCAACCTACCTAAGCTAACAGGAAGTCATTAGACTCTAGGCAATAACCATTTACATCCATTCATCCAGCTCTGACTTTATTTCCATCCGCATTAGTGCATTTTCTACGAGAGGTTAAAATATGAATCCCCCTCCTTTTTCTCCTCAATGGGTCTGGTTGTCTGGCTGACTTGAGAGGGCACAATCTATGACTGATTTAATTTGCTCTTTACGAACATCTCTAACAGCATTACCCCCAGAGCATACACCGACTGCCCCCATCTGACTCCATTAACTCCCAAATCAGGTTTAAAGACCATATTGATGCCGTCCGTTATTAAGGGTGATTATCAAAACAACAGACAATGGGCCAAAGTGTCTGTTAACTAGTTTATCCATAATTTCACATAACTGTAACAGATGGCAGGGCTGTCAATTACATACTGTATCTGCTGCACACAGCAGCCACACACTGTCTGGATATGCAGAATATTAGCCTACACATTAAAAGAACGATAGTCGGCTCACAGGTGGTCAGAGGAAATGGACTGAGCACACAAAATTAATTAGGATATTAAATGTGAAACAGAAAAGCATCCCATTTGAGAAAACAGTGAGATCTCGCCAATTACCAACTAGGTGTTTTTTTTTAGGTTTCAATGAGGGCTTCTTCTGTATAATAAAAGAAAAGAAACTCACAGACACAAAATTCTAACGTTGCCGTCCACTTCACCACCTTTATTCTCCTCAATTAACTAGAATGGCTTTTGAAACTGTAATTAAGTGTCTCTGCTCCACACGGCCTCTTCATTATTCATGAATCCCTATTGATCACATCTATACTGTGGAGACCACAGTAATATCCTGAATCCCCAAAACAAATAGCCAAGCTTCCCGGGTTAAAATCAACATCTTGGCCTGTGACTAAAGAAAAGTGTCCTTTAGATACTAAATCCAGTATTTGATGCTAAATTGGATTTTGTCAGAAAGTCATTAAAAAGAAAAATCTCGTATGAAGCTGATATAGTCTCATTAAATAATACGTTTGAAAAAGATCTGGCCAATAATTAAATATCGTTTAATGAGTTTCAGTGGGGGCGTATTAATACGATATGATCATATCATCACTAACGGCCATTTTCATTACCGATTAATCTGCCTATTATTTTCCTAGTTATTCATTTTGTATATACAATAAAGAAAGATGGCAATCACAGTGTCCCAGAGCGCAACGTGATGTGGTCAAATTGCTTGTTTTATCCGGATAACAGTCAAAGATATTTAGTGTATATAATTTAACGTTTGGCGTTTTTTTGTTGCTTTAAAAGGATGATATATTTTATGTAATTTATTATCTTGACAGACAGTACACTTAAAGTTGTAAATTTGGGAGGGGGGTGGGTGGATTGATGGGAAAATGGGGAGAAAACAATTTGAAAATTCAAATATTCACTTAAATATCATGGTATGAGTAAGGCATCTTTGTCTTGTGGATCTTTGCATAAGAGGAAATAATGCATGCAGTAGACAATATAACAGTGTAAACATATTTCTGGGGATCACGTATAGAATTGCCAAACACAGCTCATTCCACATGCAAAGAAATTATTTTGTAATGAATATTAATGACTTGGAGCTTTATTTTAAACATGTATTCAAATTTACTGAAACTCAATATCCACCTGTGTTGAGTAGGAATGTGTAAAACATGAACTCTACTGGTTGATGTTTAACTAAATTAACAAAAGAGCGCTTGAAGAGCCCTCAAACATGACTGCTATTACAAGGTGGGTGATGAATTTAGAGGAAACACATTGAGTCATCTTCAAATTGGCAGATGCAGAATCTCTCCACGGGACTCTTCACAGTGGCTTAGTGCTCAGTGAAAAAAATAGATTTTTACCAAGTTTAATCACACGCTATTACAAGGCAGCTTTTATCATTGCCTTCCACTGTGTAAGTGCTGGTGTCTTCGCTAGTTCATTACAGACACTTGTAATTCTACAGCACCCTTCTCATGTGTAATTGCATGGTTAGCTTTCCTCTGTAGCTTCCTACACACACTCCGGTGCAAATTATTTCCAATTCCAGTTTCCTTTCGAGAGCGATGCTGCAATTACAGAAATCTGAACATCCTGGTAATTCCTTACACAATTTCCATTTTTGTTGAAAAATGCAACAAAGGGATCTTTTTATCTGGGAAATTCTTAAGAATTATTTTCTTAAGAATCTTTCTTAATTTTCTTTTATCTTTCTTTTCATCCTTCCACCAAGTTTAGTTATTAGTTATTAGTGAGTAATTGCAATTTGGGTGAAACAACTGTTAAGTACCTTTTTCTTGGTTTGCGGTTGGTAACTGAAAACACACACCTGTATTGTTTCTGTGGTCCAGAGGCCTCCACTCGCAAGTACACAGGCTTTCAGAGGAAATTATAGGCGCTGCCATGTTCTTCTAAGATTTTTTTGTTATGTTCATTTGATTTTATACTGCATACATAGGATTCTACCATATATGTGAATGATTATTATGAATGCTTTATAATCAATAATAATGGCTTATGCATATATTTTATTTTAATGGCTAAATACTTTTTTCTCTATATAAAAAGAGACCAAAAAGCTGCAGTGGTTGCTAATTTTATCTACTTAGGCAGCAGAATTTCCAGACTTTATAAATGGCCAGCTCCTAGCCTTTTGTGTGACTCCATTCATTATCACCACAAAGCAGTTGATGTCTCCCTTCTCTGCATTTTCTGTGCTAAGCAGCGGGCCCACCAGACTGTCTATTGCAGGCGTGTGACACGTGCAGTCTGGAAGATGGCCAAACAGAGAGGAATGTCAGAGCTGAGCTAAATTAACAAGCTACATCTGTGTGGAATCTTTGGCCAATCAGACAGATAGGATGTATCTACGGTAACCAGGGTCTGATTATTTGTTAGCCGGGATGTTGGCGGTGAATTTGCAACCTTTTGCCTGGGGGGTTTTTCTTCTATTAATCAGCTGACAGGGTGGAGTAGTCAGGTTACAGTAGTAGGACCTCAACTGTTGTTTCTCAGCTATGCAATTAGTAGATACTCTATATGCTGACTGGAGTAAGGAGACTTTATTTCAAACGCCGGGGCTCCATTTCTACTCCTCCTGAATAAACTGGATTATATAAACAGAATCAGAATAGGAGACGACATGAAGATGAACAACATAAGTAACCTGCACTTTAAACTCTGACATGAATAGATCTTTAGCTCTTTCTCTCCTTAAAACACACACACACAGACACAGACACAGACACAGACACAGACACACAGACACACAGACACAGACACACAGACACACACACACAGACACACACACACACACACACACACACACACACACACACACACACACACACACACACACACACACACACACACACACACACACACACACACACACACACACACACACACACACACACACACACACACACAGTAATTACCCCTCAATCCATACAAATTGAATGAAGCCAGAACCGTGGTCTAAGAATATAGACCATAATTAATAAATTACAGCCACTCTACTCAATCATTCTCCACTTTGGGGACATGTAGACATCCCATTCTCCGCAGAGTAATTGACTGAGCCCACAGAAAACACCTAGTGCCTCCACGGTGGCTTTGTGGATGCATCTGGTGCCACTTCTTACAACCAAACAGATGCCTGACTGAGGCTATGGGTCATATCGCAGATCTTCTATCCTGTGTGTTTACAAGTAACAAATCAAAAGCATGCATTATTTCTGGGCTCTGAAAATACGCCTGGGGGAGCTATCAAGTTTCTTTGCCACCCCCAAAGCTTCCCCTCGCAGCTGCTGCACACGAGCAAAGATCTTTTTTCTGGGTGGGTGACACAGTCATGGACTCCGAAGAAACAAATGTTTAAGTTTACAGTACAAATCCAATAGAAAAATCTATTTTTTTAGGTGGTTAATGCAGCTGAATGCTTGGGATCTGATCCTGTAATTAAAAAACAATTATAAACCCTTGTCTATTGTATCTGAACAAGCTAAGTGGGGTAACACAGATACCTTATCCAAAACGTACCAAATATTCTTTGAGTCACATTTCTCTATGAAAAATGAGGAGAGGGTTTGTCTCACACTGCCTCCTTTTACAAATATTTCTTTGAAAATAATATATTTTGTTGTCGCTGTGTGTGTCCCCTTGGGCTAGAAAAGGGCCCGCTGGAGACTGTCTAATGATTGTTGGGTCATGTATCAAATACAAAGCAGCTGGAGGCGAGAAGGGAGAGTACATACAGTCTGGATGTTTGGGGTGGGGGAGGGGGGGGTCTGTAAGTAAAGCCCAGGCTGTGTTTGGGTTCTGAGGGTGGGTGTGAAATCTGTAATAGATGCTGACCAGGGTACTTACTCACTGGACCTTATTAAGAGCTCTGACCTCTGTCTGTTTCACAATTACTTTATTCAACTAATTTCTCTAACAAGCCGAACAGCTGTTTATGAATTATTTGAGGTCAAATATGTCACCAAAAAACAGCATCATTTTGTGTAAATATTATATTCACTTGGAATTAACCATTGCAACCTTTACATTCATTGCCACATTGACCGTTAAGCATTCCTTTAATGGCACCTGAAGAGACAACATGTAACTAATCAGCCAAATCCTTATGTAGCAATAACGTAAACATTAATCATCCGAAACATAAACTGGTCTGAGAATGTGAATAAGCTCAAATGATACTTATTCACACACAATGACTGTGCAATTGCCATGATTCAATCAAGTGAGCTAATGAGTCCCTCACAGCCACAAGCCAAGTGACTTACCTCAATAAAAAACTGAGGAGATAAAGCGAGTGTTCATTGGGAATTATCTGAGACAGCACACTGGAGTAAAACATGATTTTTTAAAGTCTCACTCAGCTTTTTCTAGATTGTCAGATCAAGTTTTTTTCTTTTTTTAAAGGACCAATATAATTCTCATTTTACTTGAGTTATTTACTAACCGTAAATAAATAAAACCTGAACTTTTAGCTGAACTTATAATTACAAATCCTATCTCTGTGGTGCAGTAAAAAACTTTAAAAACTTGAGATTTTCTTTAATTGAGTGTCTCTTGACCAGAATAATTTTTAAATCACTTACTCTGTGTATTCAGTCATTTCCGGATATGTTTTAATTAAATATGAGCTTATGGTTTTCAAATATCTGTAAAATTGCTGTGATGTCCTGCAATCCTCAGCCCAAATCAACCCTGTGTTTATTCCAGTTCCCAGAACAAGAACAGAAAACTGAGTGAGACGGTCATAAAGTACTACTGCCACCTGCTGGTCTTCTGGTTCATGTTGGGCTTTTTGCTCTACAAGGTTATTTGGAGCCATTGACACAGCCTTCAACTCTCATATCCAGATTGTACCTCTGGTCCTGGTAGCTCATCAGTGAACTGACCTGAGGAGCGTGTCCCAGCAGGGCCCACAGCGAATCAGTTGACAGGGTCTGGACTCTGGTGAACTCTAGTGAGTCTGTCTCCTGTCGGTCGAGAGCAATGTACTGGCAGCCCTGGAAGTCTCCTTTCAGCTGCTCGCCACAGTGCAGCCGCACCAGATCCCACGTCCCCACCCTCCTCAGGACCTCCCGCACGGAGTCCATCTGCCTGTACGACAGATGACCTACAGAAAAAAAAAAAAACTTAAAAAAAAAAATTTGACATGGTAGCAATACTGTCAGAAGCCTGATTCTTTAATCATATTCTGTTGTAGAATTTGTTACACTGTCAAACATGTCAAGTGAAGTTGTTGAGTGCTAAAAGTCTTATTACTACTTATTACTTACTAAAAACAAGCAAAAAAATTATCAAGGTTAGTAAGATTCATTTGTTTGATTTAGAGTATTTTTTGGACATTTTATTTTTTATTTTTAGAGAGTCAACCGGAGAGAGAGGGCAGGAGAAGAGGGAAGAGAGAGAGATGGAATGACAAGCAACAAAAGGTTCCCCTGTAAAAAAAAAAGGGACATTGCAATTTATGGTCAGGGCCTTGTTGTCAAAAATTCAGTTTTCATTATCATGAAACAAGACAGAATAAGGCAGAGCACTGCACTCGAATTTAAAAAGAAAAACTACATAATTGAATGTTTTAGACACAGAGGATTAGTATTGAAAACATGTCACTTTTCTATACTGATTCATTCTGTCTGTTTTTGAAACAAGCAGTCTGATAGAGCAGATTTTGTCAGTATTAGAACATGCATTAAATCCTTTTGAGTATTAATGGTCATCATTTAAAGAGCTGCTCACCGGAGAGCCAAGATGGAGTCAGTGCATCCGATATCCACGCCATGTAGCCCTCCCTGAAAGATCTGAGGAAGCCGTCTATCTGGCTGTGGGAGACCAGCTCCCTCTTCTTCCTCAGCTCCTCATCCAGCTCGCAGTTTTGAGAGAGGAAAATAACTCTGGGGAAGAAGAGGCTTTGGCGCACAGACACTCCACTCCTCTGTAAATGGCCACATAAGTTAGCCGTCTTGGTCTAGAGGAAAAGAATTTAGGGATGCAAGTAATAATAATTAGTTTCGGATTAATCATTTAGTCTTTAAAATGTCCATCAATACTTATACCAATCAATACTTTTTTGGTACTGAACAAAATATGTCTGAAGAATCAAGAAGAAGTCTTGTTTATTCTATCTTTGCTTAGAAAGTGTTGATTCTTTTGTTAAATTAAAAGCTGGTATTAAAAAAAAAGCTAATTTAACTGAAAAATTATTGTTTTGTTATCTAAAGCCTAATGCGATGTCTTTAAACACTGTAGCTTGTTTTGTCAAACTAACCAACCAACAAAGATACTTAATTCTCAGACTTGTTGTTCATGAATTTTCTGCTGATACACTAATCAGTCAATTGGCTGATTGCTTTAGCATTAAGAGCCTATAGAGAAGATTAATTTGTCAGAATGTGCTAACATTCACACAGGACGCCTTTGTATTAAACAGTTAAATAATGACCCAATAGACACACAAATACAGATGTCCACTTTTCAATTTCTAAAAAGGACCCACTTTAGGAAATTATACAAGTTTAAATTGGCACAGAGAGTGGAGCTGTGTCTGCTTTGTGTACAATAATGAAGTTAATACGTACAATTCAAGCAGAACTGTTTAAATAATGCAGTATGTGTTTGCCATCAGACTCTTCTGTCAAGCTCCCAGTCCCAATTGAGCATCTATAGAGATGGAAATGAATGACTCCTAACAGTCCCAGGCACATAAGGTGACAGCTGTGTTTAGGCACCTGCCTGCTCCCCCCTCCTCCCCTCCCCGCCCCCCTGAACATAATTATGGCCTTTCAAATGAAGAGCAACCACTTGGGAAGTTTAGGAAGCCCTGTTGTAGGGTTTGAAATTTCCATGTAAATTGTTATGGTGACTCAGAATCTCTTAACCCGGTTGGAGTTTGGGATGAAAACAATGTCCTGGACAATTGATTGGACCTTGGACACAAGTGTGCCACACAGTTTGACATTTAGGTTTCCATGGTGTTCTTTTAACATTTCAGCTAAATGTGTCTGTTTTTACCTTGATAGCTTTGAGGGGATCTTCAATCTGCTCAATGCAGGTATTGGCAACGTTTTGGTCCTCTTCCTTCACTTGCACATGCCAGTTCTGGTTTTGAGCGGACACCGTGCCTCTCCATGGTTTTACATCTATGCAGAAGATCCCCTGGCCTTGATAAAAAGAAGAAAACATAAGTGAATATTTACAGAACAATAGTGTAATACCACATATATATTAGCTTATTCTTACCCTAAAGCCTCATGACAAAATGGATAAAAATCCTTAATTTCCATTGCCATCACCACACTGAACAACCATACATAGACAGCATCAAATAGCTCCATTCAGGCTTCTTCCTGCACTGTTTTTGCATTTTGCATGTTTGTAAAGGCAATGTTGTTACACTGTATCTATATGTATCTTTAAGTTCTTATATGTATTTTATATAATTTGAGCTTGGCCTGTCAAAGACAAATGTCTGTCACTTGTGACGGACAATAAAGCTTTTCTTATCTTATTTTAAGTTTTTCTTATCTTAAATCTTCCATGACATTATGTGTAATTTTATATCACCATATCGATGAAGACCTTTGAGGTGTCACAGTAGGAAATAAAAAATGTAAGAATGGCTGAATTCAATTTAGCTGCTTTGCTTTGAGCATGCTGGTTTTGTGCAGGCTGGCTCACTGTCATGGCTTACCTGAGACACTTTAATAGAGCAGGGCAATTGTTAATGTAATTAGGAACACCTGTGACTGTCCTACCCTGACAAGACAATATGACTGCAGGTAAAGGGTCCACTAAAACGATACACTGCTCACTTAAATGTAACTCAGACTTAAAGACCTGCGGTAAAAACAACATTTAAGATATATATCAATATCGCAAAAAATTATGTTTAGATGATATTAAATGCTTTAGTACAAAATCAGCATTATATTTATTTATTGCGCCAATTTCTCATGAAATTAGTTTTTATTTTAGATACCAACCTGTGAGGATAACAATGTTTATGTCATCTTTAGCATTGTGAAACTGGTCGGGGATACGCATATTGCAGTAAACATCTTCCTTTCTCATCCCGGTGAGTTTCCTACAGTGAAAGTACACAGAAATAAAGAAAAGAGTAGAAAAGGTAAAAATAACAAATTAATAATAATAACACTTCTGAAGCTGCATTCATTGATTTAATGTTGGCCACCTGGGGGAAGTGGAACATACTAGTAACGTAACATTGACATATTATCGTATTATAAAGTTCTTACATCAAACGTGTCAGCATGTCCAGCCAATACAAAGCAACATTAGCATTCATTTGGAGTAGTAATTCGGCCCATCCCACAATGTAAGTCCAGTATTCACTCTCCTTTTAGCTCTGTTTTAGTCTCCACCAACTCCTAAGGGAAATATCTAGCTTTTTAGCTGCTGAATGCTCCACTATGTTCACCGGCTAGTCACTAACTTTGTCTTTGTGTTGTTTAGTGCTGGACAGGTAGTTTACAGCAGGTTTATCGGAGCCTTTTCAGGGGAAACAGCAAGGTTTGTGATAGCTAAACAGTAAAGTAACCGCTGTAAAACCAAAACAATGAGCTGAAAGATACTAAACCATGGGAGAACCAATAAGGGGAACTGCAGAGTTAGATGATAGGTTTACTATCTGTGCACAGCTTTTAGTGTGCACAATACTGACCTGACATGTTGTATGAAGTCTGGTAGTGTTGCTGTCTGATTTGGGCTCTTGCCTTGGGAACTTTCTGAAACTTTGGAGCTGAGATACAACTGAGAAAACAGGCGTCCAAGCTGAGGCATTCTAGTCTCTATCTGAAAAAGAGAACATACTTAAATTTAACCGACTGTGCAGTTTGAAAAGGGACAACATATTCATCAAAACAACTATGTTACTGAAGGAAATAGATATGTACAGAGCGTCAGCTGTTTCTCTTCCCCCAGTTACATACTGCAATACTGTCGAGATGATGTCAACATGGTGTTTAGACTATATTAAACAATATGTTGAACTAAACAAATCCCGTGTAAAACACTATCCCCATTGCTTTAGCATTGTTATGCATCCTGAACGCATGCTAACTGCTACATTCAGGTTTTACAGCTTTGTTGACGACACTTGAACGCTTGAACCTGAACCTGAGAAGACTGAGAGAACAAAGAGCAAAAGACAAGACTGGCACGAGCTCTTAAACAAAACAATACATACTGATGAAGTCTCGCGCTGTTTCAAGAGCCGTTCAATAAGGGAAAATTAGGAAATTCAGCTCGAGATTTGTCCTGGCGTTAATGTCAGTCTACGGTTCTCTTTTCAAATGCTGAGCAACCTAACTCTATCCAGGAAAGCTATTTCGCTGTTTCACAATTTCACCGGGCCCCCTCTCCCCCTCCTCTCCAGCAGCACTTCCAATGTTCCTGGAAGAAGTAAACAAGAGACCACGTGCACCACCTGCAGCCTCATATTACGTCCAAAGGGACATGACGTCAGAGCACAGCACTCAATCCTGCAGTGTTTGTGTGATGCATTTACGGAACGATTCCTGTTATTTGCATGTGATGTTCGGGTGATGCGTTGGACTGAGAATTCGCTAGACAAGCAGTGGTGGAAGAAATACACAACCCCACAGTGGAAAAAATACTCTACAAGTACAAGTAGCTACACGTGAAATGCATACAGTTAATTTTGTATTTAAATGCAAAGTAGGCCTATTTGCAGTAGAACACCCTCGAGTATCAAAACTAGGTCTACTCACTGTGAAGAAGTAGTCTTGCTGTCTGATGAAAACCTTGTATCTCCAGCTGAGAAAACAATCCCACTATGAGGTCCTTTTGGTAGCTGCTCTGAAGCTTTTAATCTTAGCACATGATTTTCATCAGCAGATGGAGCTGGCCAAGTTGTCATGGAATGATAGACCCCGGAAAAAAGGACTTTTGAACCTCTACAATTTACAGGAAAGATCAGGGGATGTGATCAGAAGTGAATAAAGCTACTGAATGGACAGTGGTGAGATTGTTGTTCCTTGCTTTTTTGAACCTCAGGTTGTGTCAATAGTTTTTGGGAAATTTCACTGTAAAATTAGTTGCTTGTTTACAGATTGAAAGAAGTCTTAAAAAGTCTTTTATAAACACAAGAAATGCATCTTTTACAGAGGGAATTAAAGGTAGACAGTTGGAGAAACAAGACTTTTTGGTAACACTTTAGATTGCAGCCTGGAAAATACAGCGTAATAGTAATTTTGTTTAAGTTATTGGCATGTTACATGTTAAGCCATTAGTCTGCATAGTGCATAGTCTGAGTCTTGAGAAAAAAACATCCCAAAATGTCAACATAGGCTTATACCAGTACTCTAAATTGTACTTATACTGGAGTAGATACCAACTAATTATTTCCCACTTGTGCTAACAACCGAGCGAAAAGGGAATAAATTGTAATCTAAGCAAATATAAGAAGAAAATAGCCACAATTTTCAGAATATCTAACAGACATTCCACCACAGTATGAAGTGCATTCATCAAAACTACAGGGAGTAAACACCAAACATTTAGAAATCAAAGTAAAAAATAAAAAAATAAAAAAATACTACCCTATTTATAACCCTACATTTTGTCAATACCTGTGGGTTAGGGGTTTCTATTTGCCATAAATCATCATGGAATATATTTCATTCATAACATTATATAGTTGGTTCAACATAAAGATATAGTTGTATTATATGTAATATAATATTCTAATTCATTCTAAGTGTTACATGATTCATTTTATAATACAGCAGTGCAAGATGATGGAGAAATGAAGGAACACAATTATTATTCACAGGTAACCCTTTAAGAACACAAAGAGCAGACCTATCACAATAATGTAGAGAAGTTTATCATGGAGTTGGCTGAAAATAATAAGGTTTTACATTTCACAGCATATGGGAGGACACTGATGAAATATACTGTATGTTGCGTGTTTTCCCCTGAGCTCTTTGATAGTATACAAAAGGATTTACTTGAACATCTAGCCTGACTCTCACATCCTGCATGAGCCTACAGAAAGGATATTACAAAAGTGATGAAGAATATTTAATTCAGCAGTAAATACACACGGATATCTCAATGTGGTGATAAACAATATCCGGACAGCACAAAATACCATGAAAGAGCTTAATATCAAGAGTAGATAGCCAAATCAGCTCATATGGGCTCAATGGAAGCCAATAAACAGGGGCACTCTCCTGACCTTCACTTCTGGTTGAGATTGGGGAGATAAAGCAGGCGCAACCTAAATAAAACCCATACAATGGAGTAAAATAAATAGATATTAAATTAAAGCAGAGGCAATACTGGCTGAACTGCTGCAGGAATTTGAGAACAAAAGCTTCTTTGTGCAGTTTAATATTGTCTACAATCACTGCCTCATGATACATTTCCAATCATTTTCATCTCTTGCCTTCACGTATCAACACATATAATCATCTTGTATTGGAACTTGCAAATGACTTGTGTGTGTGCGTTTAGATATTAAATGTGACTCATGCTCCTAGTTTGGCCTTTTTGGTTGGAGTTAATATCAAATTCACAATCTCTCTCATCTCTTGCTATCCAGCAAGGAGGAGTTTAGGGGGTCAAACATTGTCATGAGTGCAGTGTTTGTCTTGCACAAAACTTCACCCTAGTTACATTTTATTTTATTTTTAGGCATTAGGCTGCATTAGGCTACTTATTTTGGTGTCATTATTAAACATGCTGGTGCAAAACCCATGTTGTTGTCTTTAGCTTTTTGTCATGGACTGAAACACAGGCCCTCTTCAGGTCCACTGCATTGCTGCAAGTAGCATAGAGGGCTTAGTAACCTCACTAGAAAGAAACAAGCATAATCTGGAGAATTATTTTGGCATTAATCACGTGTACGGTATTTGTCAGAATTGGACTGTCATGTACAAGTAGATCATATTTAGTGTGGTGTACGGTATAAAAAAGTAATAAAAACGTTCACGCTGAAGATATTTCCATATTCTATCTTTCAACTCAAATATCTCATTTGCAGAAGTAATGGCCACATGACATCGCTGATGCTCTGCTCACTAATTTTTGCTCATTTCCTTTGAATTATTAATACGAGAGATTCTCCATATGCTCTCAGAGGATTCTTGCCCATTCCTTTTGGAGAGAATTAGCATTTTACAGTGAAGAGTATGAAGAGCCTAACTGCCCCAATCAAACCGGTGGATTTAAATCCTGTCTAATCGAGATGTTTAATAGGGGTTGCAACTGGATGACCTGAAATAAATGGGCTGAAAATGTTCCTGGGTCTCAATCACCTGTATAATTTGGACAATTGCACCTGCAAAATCAGGGGGGCTGAAAAGAGGTTTGCGATATATGATTCTACAAATGTAGTCTAGCATTGCCAGACTTATTTCCACAGCGCTGCGGAGGAATACTATAAATGAGGTAAAATAACCCATTTGGAGGTAAATTGTTGAATGCATAATTGACATACTAACTACACAAAACTGAATAACTAATAATCCCACTGATGTAATAAACCCAGTTAAACCTGGTCTCAAAACTGAACCGGGAAAGTGTAAAAAGCAATTTTGGTATCAACCCTGGAGAGCCTTCTTTGTGACTGGCCTGCCTCAGTAATTAGTTATGCCATATGAAGAGGTAATTTGTATGCTAAAGTTGAATTGTTCAATTATGACTGGATGTGAGAGGAGGCCTTGATGCCATTTCACCATGTTTGAAAATAGTGTTGAACCCCTTCAGCCACACATTGTAATAGTTGGCAATTATAAAGAGAGCCCTCTAACTAAACTAAAGTTGATTGATGGAGAAGCCTTTGGTGCCGCGGGATGGCGTCGTTGGCAGTGAAGAGTCGGTCCATTCAGCCTGCAGAGCTGAACCAGCCGGGCTCTGTACAAGAAAAAGTTCTCAGGTAAAATTCAGTGACTGGTTCCAATGAGTTTTATGTACTGCGCAGTGTTGAAAGAAGTTCACAAAAGCTGTGGGATTCTTTCTAAGCAGAATAAGTTTCTGGCCAGGGTTTTTTACATGGTTACAGGAAGGGACAGAATAAACAAAGGCTCAGAAAATGTTTAACTTACAAGTCTATGTAACTAGATCTACATAGGCTCAGAACTGTCTGCTCCAACTAACCAGAAGGTGTGAATCTCTCTGTTGGGCCAACCTGGGAAAAAGATGATCAACGTCAAATGCTTCCTCTAACACAAAGCTAGAGAAAAACGCAGAGAGACCTAAATGTACCAGGAGGCACTAAATGTAGTTGATTAGGTAAAATAGATCCAGAACAATTGAAATAGCAAACAGAACAATAGGCATTTGATCAGTGAACAATTCAAGGGAATATTAATATAAGATTCAACTAAAACTCTTAGATAATTCATTTTCTACTGCAGCTCTAAATCACATGAACAATGATCCTCAGCTTTTTTTCATTATCTCATGAGTACAGTTTCAAATGACACACTGAATGCCCAGTCGTCCAAATTTGCATTTCACCCTGGAAGGTTTCATGTGTTTGTAGGTCTGAATGCAGCTTTCATTGAGGCCAAAATCTGGGATTGAGTTTTAGCCAAGTGATTCCTTTTTTTCCCCTGTCTGCTGACCTCTCAATGAAGGCCTGAAAACAAGCCACTACCTTTATTCTGGTATTGTTTTTTAAAACAACATCAGTAAATGTCAAACAAACATGTATATATTTTTCAATTTGAATATCCACAGTGATGTGAATGCTTTTTTATGTATATAATTTCTATTTTGTTAATTCAATTTAATAATAAATAACTATTGTATTTATAAATAATAATAATATATACATGATAATACTGTATATATAAATAACGAAGAAGCCTTGTATTTCCATCTGCAGGCTGCCATTAAACAAGACAATGAAAGCCGTTTAAAATCGGGATCTTCCAAAGCTTGGAACGTTTGTCATCATCATAATATAATGTACAGTGCATGAGCCAAGTGTAATAAAAAACAGAAATAATAGAGAATAAGGCTGTTGAAGAGAAATTTTGTGGGACACTGAATTACATTTGCATGTCTTTTTCAGATGTATGTGTCATGCATACATATACCAAGTAACTCCGCAATTAGTAACTGATGACCTGGGATGACATGGGCTAATGATGACCAATGATTATGGTCCATTTCATGGTTTTTAAGGGCCCAGATGGGAACCCAGGAAACAAAAGGGGCCCCTTCACTCTCACCCAGCAGCTTTTCAAGATTCTCATTAGCGTGCTAAATTGATCCATATGTGTCCAATTTGTAATGAGCTCATACACAACTTGGGATGACACGATGTCTTTGACAGAGGAAATGTCTGGGCCTACTCTATTAAAGGCCTGCTTGTTCTCAACAACAATATTAATAACAATGCACAAACACACGTTGTCTTTTCTTATATGCAGATACGGACAGATCTTATTTGTCTTCCTTACAAAAACACAAAATTTATAAAAAGCTGTCTTTGTGAAAATCATTCTTAAATAATAGAAAAGTTACAGTAAGGCCAAGTCAAAACTTTTGTGAATTTAAAAACCCACTTTAAGCTTTGTTGGCCCTTTGATGAGTGATTTGTAAAACCAGAGGTATAACAACAGGTACTTTCAGCTCTCCCCAAACAGAAAATGACCCTTTCATGTTCTTCCAACTTGGTACTCACAATCTGAAACAAGGGTGCAATTGTGGTTGTCACCAAACAATGACATTTTTTCCTTTCTTTCACTCTCTAAATTCCCCATATCATCTCTACACAGATGAGCAATTTGTCTGTCATGACGTCTGGGGCATTGAGCCACTCTGGGCCTATTTCTCTGACAACACTGTCATTAGTTGTAAGACGAGCCTTTGGCAAATGAAACCTGCCTACTGTTTAGGAGGCCAGGGCTCTTTTCAGCGATTAATTTGATAAATATATTAATTATGAATATGGATGACAGTACAATCAGATTGTCAGGCTTCTAGACTTGGCCTTTGTGATAAGTCTGCTTTGAGATTGAGTGTCCTTGGGTTTCAGGAGCTGTCATCCCAGGGGCTCAGCCTCTTATCAGCACCTGACCCATTCACTCGGTAATTTCCTGTGTGTTGTAATTAAATGGAAGCTTTCTGATTGCAAGTGACTCTCTTTAAGAGGTGCTTCTTGGGTTTCAGGTGAATGGGATGTTCAACGGACTGTCTGTCTCCCCTGCTCTCCACAGCATGTGTACCTTTAATACAACTGCTTTACTGTGGCGATCTTGTTGATGGTTTCTGCTGAAGAAGAACTCCCACAAATCCTGTATGTGTTTGTCTATGTGGACATATTCCAACACACAAATGAGTATTACAAGCTGGTTTGTCTCATCATCAAATGACCCAAAGAAAGACAAACACCAATTCATCACTTTGAATCTGGGTATTTATGATATGTAAGGTGGCTTTCTTCTTGTTAAGTTATGTCAGGTTAACTCATCCCAAAACCAGTGACCATTCGGTTATTAAACTATTAAAACTTTCTCTTTGCACTGAATGATGGTCTGTTTGTTGGTATGTCGGAATATTGTGACCACTGCTTGCAAGTTTGAGGAATCCTCGGCTGGCTGCTGACAGTGGATTATGGACATTTACCGTAGGTGCTGACACTGCCAGATCATCTCTGCTTGGATACTGTTACAGGACTGGCAGACAGACTTCCTGAGCCTGGCGTTGGGCCTGCAGCAGCAGTCCTTTGTCAGTATAGTCTAACAAATGGCTGTAAGGCAGTGGAAATGTAAAAAAAAATCAGATCCAAATACTGAAAAGTCTGGATTTTTAGTGGTACATCCACGTTCATGTCATCAAGAGATGACAAAAACAAATTTGCTTAGAAATTACAGGCTTTGTTTGAAGTTGTACTACAAAGTCCAGGCCAAAACAGACAAGGAAACAAAGTTTGGATCACAACCTCCAGGTAAGAGCAACATTAAGTGATGACTTTGTAACATAATAAAGTGACAACGTGAAATGGAATGATGACGAATTCCTGATTATAACTCTGCTTCACCCAGATTCACTTTTTTGTTAGAACTTCTTGATAATCAGTGTCTTACCTTCGGTAAAGAAGACCAAACTGCATTTACTAGTTCCCAATTTAATTCACCTGTGGTAACACCCTTGTTCTCATGAGAGGGCCAATGGAAGCTTGAATTAGCTTGGCCGCGTTGCCTCTGGAGGCACAAAAGGTTTCCCCGCCGCCATCCTTCAGTTTTCCTCTCTGGTGTCACCAAGACCTATAATTAAAATCACTTTGCTTTTTCATACGGCCGGTGAGAGCCATTAATTCAGAGAGTGGGAGCCATTATGGAACTTGTGGCTCCCGGGGTAGCACTGGGGAAGAGGTGGGGCACTGGCTTTCAACATGAATGGCCCCCACACATGTGTCTGCCAGTAATCTCAACAAGAAGTGAAGTGGCTTCATCACAGCTGTGGAAGCAGGCCAGCAGCTCTCAACACTGCAAAGATTAAATGGAGTTTTGACCTGGGCCTTTTACTCTGAACTGTGCTATGACATTTAAAAAAGGTGTCACAGTGGGCTCACCTTTACTCATAATTTGGGGTACAATCGGGAATATATTTTTCTTTTTTATATCACTTTTCAGAATTAGCGGCACTTTTATTGTATACAGGATCTTGTGTCTCTGTGCAAGTGCAAATATTTGGACAGAAACTGACAGCAACTTGTTTTGTCTTGTGAAATTATATTATTCGTTCAGCTTGTCTAACAGCCTCTTGGCTTGAAAAAGGTTGTCAAATAATTCCTATGTACACCATTACAAGCAGGCCATGCAATTTACAAATGCCACTCTACAACATATGGACAGAAATAGGAGGAAAATGACAATGTATATAAAACAAAACAGCACTGACCTTGCTTTTCCACAAGGTGGAAGCACCGGTTTAAGTTTGCTGCAGTCCTAGTTTGTTGATCATTCATCCAAAAACAGTTCATCAGAGACTTTCAGTCTGACTGTAATGCTGCAGTTCTTCACTAGATGGCAAGAGTGCATAATTTAATCGCTGAGCTTGTGTCATCGTAACAATGAACATCCAAGATAATCTCTTTTCTAGCCCAGCCACCTGAACAAACAGAAGAGTCGCAGCTTTTGCTTTTCTATCTGGACAACAGTGACAGCTAAGCTGTAAAGCAGGCTTCTAAATATAAAATGACTCATAAAGAAGTATGTTACAGTAAGACAGCATTTATCAAAACACAACGCCCATGGACAATAAATGTCAGTCCTCAGAAGCAACCCTCGTTCATCTTTTTGTGTCGTGTCCCAAAATGACACCTTTCTGGACTCATATCTTTTAAACTAGCAATCTCAGAAGTTATCAACAGTCCATTACAGTCTGTACTAATTGTCTTGGGATCGTCTGAGACATTACATAAGGAAACTCACCAAGTTCCAGCAACAATTCCTTTCTTGTTTCCTCATCACAGAAAATAAAAAAGACTTTTGATGTCATGGAAAGGGTCAATGGTTCCTACAACCAAGATAGTGCTAATACATCACATCTAGAAAGGAGGCAATGAAGGACAAACTAGCACAATACAGTAAAACTTGGCAGCCCTTTGTGTCATATTGTTGTATGTACAGTGAAAGTTGTAGAATACATATACACACTGATGTAGCATGTCTTTGTAGCATGTTAGATGAGTAAGAGTAGTAGGTTGAGGAATGTACGGTAACAGGGAAATGAAGCTTGTGTGTGTATGTGTGTGTGTTAGTGTGTGGGCTTGTGTGTGTGTTTGTGTGTGTGTTAGTGTGTGTTAGTGTGTGTGTTTTCTGTTTTCTGTTTTCTGTTTTTCTGTAATTCTGTACCAAATATTCATTATACAGATTAATGTAATCTTACTTTCACCTTTCTGCATGTTTTAATTGACTTGACTATGTTGATGTCTGTACAACAATCTTTTTCCTAAAACAAAAACAACATTCTGAAACATAAACAAGTATGTTTGTGTATTAAAAGCAGGCTCCATCACATTTCTAGAGGTAAACTTTAAAGGATCTGTTTCCATTTTCAGAGCCTTGTATGTTTTACTAAAAGAAAGTTACCTTAATAGTGACATCCTGCTGGAGAGGGGACACCAGAGGTTAATTGTAGTCTCCTGCAAACTAGTTGCCGATCCATACAAACAGGGAAAAACAAATTACACTCTCACAATCATGTAATCATGCTGATATGAAATTATTCTCTCATTCCCTTGTTGCATTCTATTCATGCTGATAAGTCGGAAATAAAAAAATTATTCCGCATTAGCGTTTCTAATTAAGGTTCCTCTCAAAGGTGAATGGAGCACTGACGATTTTTTTTTCTGGGATTTATTAAATGACTGGGAAATCAAATTAGGGTAGCAAATTAATCCTTGCTGTGAATTAGATCAGTGAATGAGAAAATTGACTTTTCAACACAAAGCAGGGGATAAGAAGGCAGGATTGATATAAAACACAGACACACAGCCGGTTGTTGAGCTCACATGATTATCAAGGCTGGATGACATTTACATGTAGGTACTGAAGGCAAAGCATCCACAAAGAAATTCCCAGGAGCATACACATTTCTTATCTCAGAGAGAAAAGAAAAGTGCCTTTGGCTCCTATACAGTAGAAGTACACACGGCTTTTATTCCTACACTCCCACACATTGATTTATCCTCTCAGTGACATACAGTGCTGCGATGCTGTTGACTTCCACTAATTTATTTTTCCAACCATTTCCACGATGCACTTAGAAAATCTGTCTAGTTTTTGCAGTGATGCACAAAGGCATGCATCCTAAAAGAATCACATTATTCTTGAGTGCACCAAAGTGTGCTAGTACATTGTTCTTTCCTTTAACACAAATCCCCACAAATTCCTACATTGAGAATGATGATGCACTTTTTAGCATAATAACATAAAATACACTTATTTGAATTTTTAAAAAGAAAAAAAAGTATAGAGCAAAGCATTATTATTGTGGTTCCCTGTTTAAATAAGTGTTTAATAATGTATTTAGTACTTGATTACTGGTATGCAGCCTGTTTCCTCTCACTAAGGTGCTCTACCCAGGGCAATGATAGCTGTATTCCTAAACATTACTACATTTTTTGGATTTTTATTGGATGCCTGTCTTGTACTGTCTAAACAGCTTCCAGTTATAGTGCATTGGTTTCTGGCTTTAGGGTGTTTTCACAAAAGTTGAAAAATACTGATTATGTATCTTAGGTTTACGGAAATAAGTATGTCTTTAAGCGCAAATTCTAACTATCAAATACGTTAGCTGGTTTACATTTTAACAATTCTCTTCATAATTGACACAAAGTGCATGGGCAATTGTCATAAAATGATGGATATTCTCTCATTTGGCTTCATTTTTTATTAGGCTCAAATAAAGGTCAAATGTCAAAGACTTTCATTGGTAACAGGCTGTATACTTCGCTCTTTTGTAAGCTTTGGGTTTTGGTGACAGTAGACATGACAGATCTATTAGAAAACAGGATTAGTTTCCCCTTCAAACAACAATGTGATGTGTCTGAATCACAAACAGGTGGTGTCAGGAAGAAGTATTTTTAATTCACTGGGGCGTGGAGGAGAAATCCAATCAAGTCAACTGCATTTGAAAAAGTAAAGTTTGCGCATTTTGATATGTTGAAAGCTTTTGTCTTGGCGCACCGGGCACAATATAATCCCCCGCTTTATGTTTATCTGGTCGTTATTGAATCCAAACACTCTGCAGCTTTGCAGCAGGTTTGACATTTGGTACTTTTTTGCAGAATTGCTAATAAGAAGATCAATACAGTGCAGATTGTGTTTGCTTTCAGCTGTTTGATTTGGCATGGGCGGCAAAGAACAGCTGATAATGCCATTGTGAAATCATCTGTAAAATGAATAGATTGAAGACAGAGAGCCTCTTATTTAAGCTGCTTTATGACAATTTATGAAAATAAAAAATAAATAAAAATGACCCGGATTGATACCTTCATGGGTGAAAATATTTCCTTTACATTATAATGTGGATAAATTCTCTCTGGCATCAAACTCAGTGTAGCTTTTTCTTCTGGTCAAAAATACAGATATTTCCTGTAGGGTTCAACTGTTTCACATAATTATACCATAAATCTGACTCCAACCTTCAGAAGGTGAAAAGCAAATATTAGCAAAACACCGTCCAGCTACAGATAATAATTGCAGCTCCTGTTTTGTGGTCCAAATGCCAAACAAACAGGCTACAAGCAATTTGTCAGCACCTACTGTGAAAAAATCATGCCATGTTATTCTAAAATCTCTTGGTTTTCTGAGGCAGTTTCCTATTTTCAGCCTTAATCATGGTATCACACTGCCAAAACCCTCCCGAATCCATGATGAAAATAAACTTGTACTCTATAGCCCGCTGCCTGTATTAAGAGTGTCATGATCATAAATTGGTGATGGCGAGCTCAGGTCCTGGTGCTGGGTTTCCTCAACATTACCACTGCTAATCTAAAATCACAGAGGGGCCTCAGACTGTTCAGGGGGTTTTGGTGGTGCACTGCCCAGTCAGGCATTCACATGGAGGGCATGGACAGCTGTTTTGCCCTCATGATGACTGAACCAGGGAAGACAGGAGGTTGGAATTTCACAACTGTCAGAATCACAGAATTACAGAATCCTGTCGACCTGCAACTTTGTGTTTTTCTGGGTTGAACTTTTTTTACACTTTTCCCAATGTTTTTGTCAATTTCTGTAAATTGTTTTGACACCTTTTTGATGCTTTTTTAATGTTTTCGTCCATTTTTTAACAATCCCTTTGTTGCTTTTTCCTTTGTTTTTTGATGTTTTTTTGCCACCTTTTCCAGTTTTTTCGTTCACTTATTCAGCGTTTAAAAAATACAATTTTGATGATTTTTTTATCATTCGTCACTTTTTTCAATGCTTTTGACATAGTTCTGATGTAGCAAGTTTTTATAAATGGGTCAAATTTGATCCGAGGACAACAGGAGGGTTAAAGTAAGTCCGCATTCTTCTGAGTTACATAACGTAGTCTCAAGTCTGAGTTTTAAACTAATCCAACAATTCCCTCAATTTATATTCCTCTCAACTCAGCATAGAAATCCCTCGTAAGTAGTTGAGACACTGTTTGTTCAAATTGTGAGTGACAAGTCTATCTTCGAAAGGTGAGTTGGGAAAAACGTAGAAGGTAAAGCATGCATCTAGGTTAAAACTTTACACCAGCCTGCCAATCCGAGGGAAGTCATGTGTGGAATTGGAACTGGCAGCGAACTCAAATCCGCACTGTCGCAGCAAAAAGGAGGAGTGCTGCAGGCTGTCTCTCAACCTACCATCTCTCACAGTCAAGTCCTCCACTTGTTGAATCTTCTGACAAGAGGTATTATCTTCAAAGGGCACATCTGCAGACTTGATGTCTTGACTTGTGTCAAACACGGTAAACACAACGGATTACCCCCCCCCCACCCCAAATTCAGATTTTACATGACAATCTATTTTTATGTTTCCTCTACATATTTACACAGTTAAGATGGCAATCAATAAAGACAATGGTAAGAGTCCTTCACTTGGGTTACAATGTAGCCAGAGATGAGCGATCACTGACCAAACTGGTAAAACTAGCGCTAGTCAACTTGTCCTTTATGGAGAAAAAATGCATTAACAACAAAAAATCCCTGGTTCCAGCTTTTCAAATGTGATGCATTAGTTCTGATTCTATATGTTTTCAAATGGAACATCCTTGGACAAACAATTCCAATCCATTTTGTTAGATTATCTAGTAAGTTTTTACCATCTTTAGACATTTTGTAGAGTTAATAGTTACTTGAATAATAGTCTATATGATGTCTGTAGTATATCTGAATACTCTGATGTCCCTTTCTTTCCTCTACTTTGTGTTGGAATTTTAAATTCCGGTGGATTTATGATGACTATGGTTCACTGAGATCTCTGCAGGGTAAATTGAGACAGCTAACTAGATCTGTCCAATCTCAGTTATTTCTCGCACGACTATTTTGTAGGGCTCCTTGCGGAGATTAGCGCCCGCCCATGACGATTGTGATTGGTTTAAATAAATGGCATTAAACCAGAGCACGTTTTTCTCAAATTCCGTACTGCTGTGTGGACTAGCCAGACCCTCCTCCAAAAAAATAAACAAATAGGCAGATAATAAAAAGTTGTTAGTTGCAGCCCTAAAGCAATATTGCTTGTAAATGAACAAACTGAAACTTGCAGTATGCACAAACTCTCCAATGTTTGGTGATGCATGTGTGATGAAATTAGTGAGAGATAATGGCTTTTACCTGGATTGACATTTACTTCCTAAAGAATAGCCAGGTTTCTTTAATATTTTGTTTGTTCCCACATTGGACAAAGAAGCTGTTGCACTGTGTTACCCGAGGTTGGGAGGCATCAAAGCTTCCAATCAGGCCTCATTTGCATGGATCTGCTTAGGCATAATGCTCTCCTCAAATAAAGCCTATTTCAGGTGGAATGAAAGAGGGCATTCTGTATAGATTTGAAAAACATCATCCATATTTATCACAAGCTATTTCCATGCACAACTGTCTAATGTTAGACAGTAGGAGATGCCTAATGGGGAAGTTTGTGTGGTTTTGTTCCTGTTGATCCATCTTTAGCAAAAAACTCAACTTTTATAGAAGAAGATTTACCAACAAAATCCATCACAAGTACAATCCTCTCACCCATGCACAATAAACCCCCATCCATATCACACCTCAAAGCTATATTTTTAGAATGTCTTTTTCTTACAGACATTATTGTCTGTGGAGCTGGCATTTAATTATGAAAAGAATAATTAAAGCGATCCTTACAAAAAGCTGCTCTTGCACCTGAGATCAACTTCTGGCTCTGTGCTGATAAGGCCTTCTGAACTGACAGGAGAGAGCTGCACAAGCAGTTGCATGACAGTGCTCAAAGGTAGCCCCCATCACATGTGCAAGTACAATGCTGTGGATGCATCCATCATAGCCAAAGCCCTATTCTGGGCCAAGATGGAGATGCATTTCATCTTAATAACACCCAGGAGCTAGCAGGGTTGTCTTCTTCCCCTGCAGCCGCCTTCTCTTTGCATCAAAAGCAAACATCCGCTCATACTCCACAGCCACAGGCACCATTACAGAATTGCATTTAATGAGCCTCCTTTTAAATGAAAATCTTCCTTTTTTTTCTCCTGTTCCTATTCACCTTAGCCACCCAGGAGAGAATGAAGAGAACATGGTGCCCTGCATAAAGTAGACTCACATCTCCCCAGTGAAATACATTGTCATGCACATTGTGTGTTGCAGTAACAATAACTCTTTTCACCCACACAGTCTCACTCTGACACTCACCTTCCCCTTATTGCAACCACCACCCCCCACCTCAGCCTGCTCCAGAGCCTTCAGTGGCTCACGTGCCACGGCACACTCCGATGAGTACCACGCTTCAGAGGAATGATTCTGAACACAAGTCCAGAGGGGCAGCACAGTGTGGGGGCGTCATCCAGCTTCCAGGGGAATGGAAGATGTTGCTGCCTATTCATCTGATGAAGCAGACTTGATTAGCAAATATTTTTGAGTAAATCAAGAGGTGAAGAGATGCTGCAGGAATGCAATGATGGTTCAAGTCAACTGAAACTACCAAAACATGAACTGATTTGTCGTTCATCAGTCCATTTGATTCCTAAATAGGGTTTGATTAAATGAGCCAGAGTGGACATTGTGTTGCTATTTTCTTCACATACATGTGTTGTTTGGATTAAATCTAGTGTCACTTTAAAGAAGAAAAGGAAATACACCTTGAATACATCGGTCAATGATGGTATCGTTTAATGTGTATGACATGCATCTAATTGATAATATAAAAACAAGTGTTCCAAGTAAAAAACAAAAAAAAAGTTTAAACTAATAACAATATTTTTAACACATCAACGTTGTCATTTACTCAATAACATTCAAGCATTCATTTGGATTATGTGAAAGGTTGAAACTCTATCTAGTAGCAATGTCACTTTAATGTTATGTGTTTAACAAAGGAGACAGGGGAGAGACCAAGTAGCCCACACGCTGTGCAGTGTCTGTGGAAGGGTGATGCCTCGAGAGCGCATCACAGCACGACAAAACCCCACTGCAAGACGCAGTGCCAGCATAGAGCAGCTTTGGCACGAGAGCTGGTTTCCTGTAGTTGATAGGAGGAGGGGGGGGAGATCGTCTCGAAGAATCCCCTAACCTACTTCTTATCATGTTGGAATCCTCATCTTTGCTGGCTCGCGTACAGAGGCATTGTAGTGTAGAGAAAAAGGGGAACTCCACCGGTGGATAGATCTGGGGATGCATGGACGCGGCTATGGGTGATTGATGCCATGTTGTAGCTGCATAACAAGACTGGATATGCGCACAAAAAGTGGGGATAAGTGAGTTTCGGGGCCCACAGGATGGACACTGCGGAGGTGATTCTCTCTGTGTTGGTGGTTGTGATTATCTTGGTGTCGTTGCTGTCCAACGTCCTGGTGCTGATCTGCTTTCTGTACAACCCGGAGATCCGCAAGCAGGTCCCCGGTCTTTTCAACCTCAACCTCACCTTTTGCAACTTGTTGCTGACTGTGTCCAACATGCCGCTTACTTTGGTGGGACTTGTCAGTAAGGCTCAGCCGGGAGGAGACGGCTTCTGCCAGATCGTGGGATTCTTGGAGACCTTCCTATCCACCAATTCGATGCTGAGCATGGCAGCTCTAAGCATCGACAGGTGGATCGCGGTGGTGTTCCCCCTGAGGTACCACTCTAAAATGCGCCATAAAGACGCAGCTTTTGTGCTTGGGTACACGTGGGCACACTCAATGTCCTTCTCCACAGTGGCCACCTGCCTCTCCTGGGTGGGATACCACCGGCTTTACGCGTCCTGCACCCTGTCCAACCCGAGAGCAAGCAGTCGGACCCAGTTTGTTATCTTTACCGTCTTTTTCCACTCCTTTACCTTCCTCCTGTCTTTAATAGTGCTGTGTGTCACTTACCTCAAAGTGCTGAAAGTGGCAAGGTTTCACTGTAAGAGGATCGACGTTATTACAATGCAAACTTTGGTGCTGCTGGTGGATATACACCCAAGGTGAGCTTCTAGAAATTATTATTCCTGTTGTATTGATCCTGCATGAGAACCAACCCTTTTATTAACCTTATACCAATCTGCACTGTTGAATCACATTTGGAAAGCAAATAAGAACATTTCAAGAGTGTTCAGAATTTAGAAAATAAGAACAAATTATTTTCATTGGGAGCACTTAGTGTAGTTGGAGCCATTATTTATTTTAATAATGATTTGAAAGCCTGATATTTTTGCACTGATGTGTCTTTAGTATTCAGAGGGGGTGCATCATCTGATTCTATTGAAATGCCATCCAGAGTGATTGCTTTACTTTAAAAATATATATATATAGTGTGTGTGTGTGTGTATATATATATGTGTGTTTGTGTGTGTGTGTGTGTGTGTGTGTGTGTGTGTGTGTGAAAGTGAGAGAGAGAGAGAGAGAGAAAGAGAGAGAGAGAGAGAAATAGAGAGAGAAATAGAGAGAGATCAATCCATATAAGTTTGGCTACATACTGTATTTTAGGTGCATGCTGGTGTACCAACTCATGCCATTCCATTGAATATTAGTTAAAGTAGTGTGTCATCATTACATCACAACCTTAGTGCACACAGGTTTACACACAAAGTGATATGTAATTCCTATAATGAGGATCATTACTTTGCCGTTTCATCAGTGTCTTTGGGATGAATCAATCATTTTACCTCAGCTTATAGCCTCATGTCTTTTACTCATGAACAACAGAAATAAAGCAGATGTGCATATATTTCTAGAGACACTTTCTGGTCTTCCCTCACTTTGTCTCACTGACACAAACCCAATCTACTCCTTGTGTCTCCAGTGTTCGTCAGCGTTGCCTGGAGGAGCAGAAAAGGAGACGGCAAAGAGCGACAAGAAAGATCAGCACCTTCATCGGCACCTTCATGCTCTGCTTCGCTCCCTATGTGATTACAAGGTGAGAGAGTCCCGTGTAGACCGGAGAGGAAAACCATACTGGCACACTGCGGTGTACGCAGCCCTTTTGTTCTGCTGGTATACCCCAAACCTCCCTTCTCTACTCCTCTAACCCCCCCCCCCCCCCCCCCATTCCTCCTGTCTCTGTCTCATCTCTGCTCACTCTCCACACCGGCCAGAGTTGGAACATGAGATTGGCTGATCTTGTGATAAGTAATATGCCTCTGCTCCGCTGTTGCTGCTGCATTAGCACTTTTCTTCTCAAGTTCGTTGGGTGCATCATTTAGTTAGAAAAACACTTGCACCCAGCCATCACTGGACAAAAAGAGGATGTCACATGAGGCTTTAGGTTGTAAGACACAAAAGAGATGTACGAGTGGACACGTGAGAAGAAATAAAAATAAAACTGTTTGTACTTGATACAGTAGAATATCAAAAAAACATAGTGTGCAGGGAAAGAAAAGAAACATAAGAAAGACTAGTTTGTTACATCAATCAGCAAATACAGAAGTTAACATTTTCTGTAGTACTTAAAGTGTTGGTTCCCTCAAATTATTATTTTTTTCTGCCACACTTTTAACTGTTTTCCACTGAAGAAATAGTTCCTGATTGTTCTAGGGATTATCCAAAGTAACAGGGACACTGTTGGAAGATGATGCTGTTGGAAATTTAGTTTTCAATGATATCAGCACCATAAAAGGAAATCTATCCACCTCCATCGTATTTGGTTTGAGGCAAACATTTATGTACCCCTGCTTAGAAGAGGTTAGTGTGATGTACATGGAGATTAGATGGTTTCTGGTAAGATATAAAATGATCCAGAGAGATTTATCTTGTAAATATTGCCCATCAACATCTTTAATTAAAAGCTCTCATTTGGAAGGAGTAGGACTTAAAAAAAAAAAAAAAATGAAACCAGGTTTTCATAAATAAAAGTCTTGATTTTTTCATTGACTCAGAAAAGTTATCAGTTAGCTGTCTGTAATGAATGACCATAGCAGCATTGTGTATATCCTCCTTCCACAAATGGCAGTTTACTAATTACAATCTGAACATATTACACCAAAAGCTCCACCATTGCCTCTGTGATTGTCATTTGTTGTCAGGGTCATCATGTGTGTAGTAAAAGCCCCGCTGTGCGCTGTGGCAGCTGACTTACTTAACCTTCTGTTCGCTCTGGTGGTGTGGAGTTTGTGGGCAGATGCCAGTGATGGCTGCCGGCCCATGTAAGACCAGTGTTAATGTGCTGACAGAGATTGATTGTGGACAAAGTAATCATATAGAGTGCAAGTATTAGCATTTTTTAATACCACATATGACACCACATGCGGTAAAATGTCTTATACTTGATAAAAAATCTGCATGAAAGCACCTATTTTATGTCTTATGAGAATGGCGGAGATCACTTTGAGATGCAAACAACAAGCAAAGCGCATTATGTGCCCCTTTAAATTAAATAATTAAATGTGCATTGCTTTCAAGTACAGAAGAGTATTTTTTTCCCCACACCGCTGAAAGAACTCACTATCATATGCCCTTTACTGTTTTCTGCTAAGCCTTGTGTCAAATACTGTATTCAATAACAATCAGAGCTAATTGGCTTGTTTCCAGACACTTAATACTGCTTAGACAGGTCTGTTTTATTCTTCTGGTACCCCTGCCTTTCCTTTTTCTGACATTTATGCTGCTGGTTGCAAATGAGAAATAAGATGAAAAGTTGCCTCACACTGTAAATGTACATGCTTGAGAGAAAGAGGGGGGATTTCACATTTAGTTTAACTTAACAGATAACTACATTTTAACTTAAGTACTTACTTAGATAACTCTATACCAAAATAAGCCGTAGTTCTTTTCTTAACTAGTAGAAGCACTCTTCTCCCAGTGATTTAAAAAATGTTATGGGCATCAATGTCTTGTAAATATATGTCTATTTCTGAATAATAGGCTTAAGGCTTTTCCAGCATGTTGACTTGCCTCACCCTCTCACAACCCTCTCTTTATGCTTGCCTGCAGGATTGTGGAGTTATTTCCAGCGGTGCCTATCAACCCCCACTGGGGAATTGTCTCCAAGTGCTTAGCTTACAGCAAGGCAGCCTCCGACCCCTTCGTGTACTCCCTGCTCCGACGCCAGTACAAGAAGACTTGCACTGACATCATCAACAGGCTGCTGAAGCGTAGCTCTTTGAACACGTCCGGGCGCAGGCACGAGAACCAAGTCAACAGCATAGCGCCTGCAGAGTAACAGGAAGTGGACTGATACACTCTGAGGGTTGACCCGGCAACTGTTAGAGAAATATGAGACTGAATTAAAGTCGATGAAGAAGAGAACAAATATCGGATGTGTCCGTCCACATCTGCTTAAATTTGGTCTGACATGCCAAAAAAAAGACTGCATACAAGGACAAATCCCCGCACAGGAATACCACTGTGCTTTCATACTGAGTCCCCCGAGCAGCAGATCAGTGTGGTGTACTTGTGAGGACCTTTGGCAATTCTGCAGATTTCACATCCACCTGGAGACACAGATGTGTTCAGCCAAGAAGAACAGCCAGTTCATAGCCTCATTATTCCAACTAGCGTAGCTTTCTCTCTGACGTAAGATACAGTATATTGAGTTTGTTTTACATAACTGTGGCAAATGCTTATTATATTTAAGAAAAAAGGATAGGGAATGACTGTACTGTATGTCTGTTTTAGTCCGTGCCAAGTGTTTGCAAGTGACAAGTTGATACGTTCACATTGTATGTAGCACTGAAAACTAGTCTAGCTTGAGAGAAAACTTGACAAAACTTGACAGTCCCCAAATTGTATCACAGATGAAAACCCACAGCAGACAGTGCCACTGCACATGCCGTCTCGGGTTTTTCAGACATGATGGGGTAAAACACACCCACAAATTAACATGTTTATTTTTGTAGTACATTGCCTTGTAGTGTATAAGGGCCAATGAAGGGGAAAAAAGCAAGATTATGTATTTTTCTGTGTATGTGCGTAAACACATTGCCATTATTTGTGCTTTCAGCACCCATTTTGGAGGACCCGGCCAAGCAGAGTTCTAACATCAAAAATAGGCCATCAAACCAGCTGCCTTTGCTGTCACGACTGACATGTGCCCCTCAGGTTGATTTAGTCAAGTGAAGCGTGATTGACTGTTCTTGGCCGGGTGTGTACTAGCAGAGAGGAGTAACCCGTGGAGACTGCTTAATGCTTTCTCACACATTTGGGAAAGATGGACAGGAAAGGACAATGTAGATTCAAATCAATTCAGTTCAATTCAATCGTTAATTTACAAAGACCATAAAATCCCAGTAATTCCCCCGAAAGCAAGCATTTAGGTTGGTTCCACAGGAGAGGAGCCTGGTAGTTGAAGGCACTGGCTCCCATTCTATTTTTTAGAGATCTACGAACCACAAGTTACTCTGCTTTCTGAGAGAGCAATGTTCTAGTGGGACAATAAAGTACTGTGAGCTCTTCAAGATCTGATGGTGCTTGACCATTTAGAGCTTTAGGTCAGGAAAAGGATTTTAAATTCAATCCTGGATTTTACAGGAAGCCCATGCAGAGGAGCTAATTCAGGAGAAATATGATCTCTTTTCTTAGTTCTTGCCAGAACATGAGCCGCAGCATTCTGGATCAGCAAGAGAGTCTTAAGGGACTTATTTGAGCAACCTGATAGTAAGGAATTACAATATGCCAGCCTGGAAGTAACACAAGCATGGACTAGTTTTTCAACATTGTTTTGAGACAGGATGTGCCTAATCTTGGCAATGTTACGAAGGTGAAAAAAGGCTGTTCTTGAGGTTGTTTTAAGTGGGCGTTAAAGGATACATCCTGATAAAAAATAACTCCTAGATTTCTGACAGTAGTGTCGGAGGCCAGGGCAATGCCACCCAGAGTAGCTATATATTTAGATAATGGAGTTCAGAGGTGTTTAGGTCCCAGCACAATAGCCTTGGCTTTGTTTGAGTTTAACATCAGAAAATTGTAGGTCATCCATGATTTTATATCTTTAATTCATGCTTGAAGTTTAGCTAACTGACTGGTTTTGTCTGGATTGATTGATGGGTATAATTGGGTGTCATCCACATAACAATGTGAGTGTTCCCTAATAGTACCTAAAGGAAGCACATGTAAGGTGAATAGAACTGGTCCAAGCTGAGCCTTGTGGCTAACTTTATCGTGCCTGGAGGATTCATCGTTAACATTAACAATTTGAGATTGATCAGATAAATAGGATTTAAACCAGCTTAGTGTGATTCCTTTAATGTCAACCAAATGTTCCAGTCTCTGTAACAGGATGGTATGGTGAATAGCGTCAAATGCAGCACTAAGATCTAGTAAGACAAGTACAGAGACCTTTGTATGAAGCAGTTAAAAGGTTATCAGTAATTTTAACCAGTGCCGTCTCTGTGCTATGCTGCATTCTAAGATTAAATATACGTAGGTCTATAGTTGGCTAAGACCTCAGCATCAAGGGTGTTTTTTTTTTCAAAAGAGGTATCATCACAGCTACTTTAAATGACTGTGGTACATAACCTGTTAATGAAGACCAATTGTTTCACATGTAGTAATGAAGTGTTTCTTTAAGCAGCCTCTTTGGCATGGGGTCTAAGAGACAGGTAGATGGATTAACTCAAGAGACCTTTAACATCAATTGTTGAAGGTATATTGGATAAAAGCAGTCTGTGTCAGGTCTTGTTGTTCTTTCTGGCGTTGCTGCATTTAAAGGTAAACCGTTAGAAGTTGAGGGCAAGAGGTGATGAATTTTATCTGTAATTGTTATAATTTTATCATTAAAGAAGCTCATGAAGTCGTCACTACTCAGAGCTATAGGCTATAGGCTATAGGCTCCATTGAGCCAATAGATGGCTCTATAAAGCATTTCTGAGGGCCTTCCAATATGTTTTCAGACTGTCTGGCCAATCTAAACAGGAGTCTTCCAGATTGGTGGAACTCAATTTACTTTCAATTTTTCGCGAGGTTTGTTTTAAGTTGCGAGTTTGGGCGTTGAAGCAAGGTGCTAGTTTTCTTTGCTTCATCATCTTCTTTTTGAGAGGAGCAACAGAATCTAAAATTGTCCGGAGCTGGGCCATTTTTTGGGAGGGACTAAAGTTAACATGAGAGTCTTCTGTTATATTAAGGCACGGCATTGAGTTAAATGCTGTTGGAATATCTAACTTAAATTTAGCCATAGCACTGTCAGATAGGTATCTAGTGTAGAAGCTTTTATCCAATTTTGTATTTTGTAACCAATTGAATCTAGTAGAGTGTTGAAAGCAATATTAAGGCTACCGTTGTCACCGTCCACATGGATATTGAAATTACCTACAGTAAGTCCTACTTTGTCTGATTTAAAGCGTAACTCTCTTGAAAATGCAACAAAGGTTTTTTTTGTGAATGTACCTGAGTCAAACTTTTGTTCAAAAGCATAATTAGGACAGAAGCACCACTTTTAAGATTTACTGTATCTTCACTTTTGGGCAAATGGCTTTTTGAATGAAAGCATCAAAATCAACATTTTTAAAACACTAAGATGGCTCGACACAACATGAAACGTTGCTCAAAGTATCACCAGGAACTCTTCATGTGAACTTGAGCATTGAGAACATTGTGTACACACAGTTTACTAAAATTAAAAGTTTGAACGACTTACTTTAGCAGTTTTTGGGCCATCTTTCCAGTCAAAACGTGTCAATCTCCAAATGCGAATGAACGGAATACATGGGAGGAAATGTCATTCTTATATGAGGCTCCTTTTTCAACTACAAGGTCAATATTGTTTTTCACTCACAACAAAACAACAAATTAGCCGTGCATTTACATGGAACTAAGCTTTAGGAGCTTTCCAAAGTTTCAGGTTGTGTCGAGCATTTTTTGTGTTTTAAAATGTTAATTCCTTTGCAATCATAGAAAAATAAATCTTAAAAGCGGCGCTTCCATCCTAATTATGCTTTTAAACTAAATTTTGACTCGGATACATCCACAAAAACACCCTAAGTTGCATTTTGGCGAGAGTTATGCTCTAAGGACTACACATTTTCAGAATATATAAATGATGTCTTTATTTTCATTAGCAGAGTGATCATATGGAGACTAATAACATTGTGTGATATTTAATGTCCATGACAGAAAAGCTTAAGAAATAGTGTCTGCTTTCAGTGTCATTTACAGTGCTTTTAAGAAAGACACTTGGCAACGTTTGTACTTTTTTAACAAGATGGATACATATAGGATAGCAATATCATCTTTCCTCTCTCACTTTGGATATATACAGTACATATTTGGCAGTTTAGTAGTTTCCAGGCATTACTTGAAGCCTAAGCCCAAGAGCCCTTGCAACTGACAAATTGTTATCTGACTCACTACATGTACCTATTATATCCATTTTTGTTCTGTATCAGAAGACAGACAGCTCTGTGTCAGAGGGGTTTTGACTGGGCTCCACTTGTTAAAGAGTCAACATACTTTAGATAGAGGCGCTTCAATGTCTTCAAAGGCCCTGACACACCAACCTGATAACCGGCCGTTGGACAGTCTGCCGAGGTCAATGACTCGAGTCTGTTAAGTGTGTTCCCTAATGTTGTCCGCCATTCAGTTATCCGCCTTCATTTTGGCCAACCTGACTTGGGGCAAAGGGTGGCAGTCGCACTCAACAACCAATCTGATTGGTGAAGTTCTAGACCTTGACTAGCAAATCAGTGCACAAATGTTAGCGTGACGAACGGCTCTCAAAATCGGACGAAATCTTTTAAACTGACCTTTGTCGATCTGAAATGAACACAGATTCAGCAACCGCATGGCCTAATATGAGATTGTATTCTGAATGAGCCATCATTACGCTTGGTGCAGCCAGACCCATGTGACACGTTCGTCCAGTCAGCTGCCGGTTTACATTTTTTGGGCGACAATACAGATTAGCACCGCCTGTTGTTATGAAGATGTATTTCGTCTTGCGAACGTGCAGAACATACATTCAAGTTGGCATCGCTTCGGTGTGTTCTGGGCCCTTTTTTGACTAACTCCAGGAGTAACGTCAGTCCGACTGCCTTTTCTGCCAAAAGTTGGCCGTCAGGTTGTTGTGTCAGAGCCTTTAAATTAGAAAACAGGCAATACAGAAGATTGCAAAAGCTTAAGTTCTTGATGGATTTGGATGCACATTGTGTTTAGACGGTACATGAACAGGGCAACAGTGAGATACTATGTGTATCACACAGTGCCAATATTCTTAATGATGCCTAGTGAGCCAAATATTAGCTGCAGTTCATTTGTTTCTGAAAACAAAAGAAAAAATTGATAAAAAGAATATTTATGTAATTACTGATCGATACATGTTTAATTTGATTTTGTGTTTTGATGTATGATAATACAGAGGAGAAATGGTTGTCTTAGATATAATGCAGTGAAGCACTGTATGATACACCAAGATAACCGATGCCTTAAATTCTGCAATACATGTTGTTTTAGAGTTTTACCATTCACAATAGCATATGGATATCTTATAACAATTTAGAGTCAATCATTGCCTTATTCACTTCTGTTCATTAGCACATACTCATTTAGAATCTGTATTTCTGTACCTTCAATTCTGCTTTTAATGGTAATTTATTGCTAAAGTTTTGCACTGATGTAGAGTAGTTATTTTTGTCATACACAATAGTTATTGGTGAAAAACAAGCTTAAAGAATATATGTTGACAGATTTAGATTAATGACAACGTGAAAAGTATTTTCGTGTCTTTTATATATGTTTATGTGATTTATGACAACACTGTATTTGTTCGGGTGTTGCAGAATATGCAGCTTCACATGCACATTAAGTTTGAAGTGTTGTTGATAGTTGGCAATGGCAATGTAACATACCTCATTGTATTACGGTGACTGACTTGACTGCCTGACGTGTTTTGTAATGTACATTCTAATTTATTAAACCACTGGCTGAATGCTGCTGCTACAGATGGCAAAGATAACAAACAGTTGATGATGATGGTGATGTGATGACAGACGATCATGACGACAATGACTGCTGTTTGCATCTGTTGAGTACATTTCGTATTGATGGTGATTGTTATTGTAATTTTTGTGAAAATGAGGAGGATGAGTTTTTCAGATGTTGACCATAATGATTAAACTGTAAAACTTTACCAAAGTGGTCCGGTACTGCTGTGCAAGTTTTTTTTCACAAATGTGGGGCAGAGAATCTCCAAAACAACCCCACAGAAACACACTCAATTTTTTTTCTTCAGAAGCTGAAAGGGGCTGTACTCGAAATAGTGAAAATACAGCATGTTCGGATTGTCTCCACATGGCTCTCACAGACCCTTTCCCAATGCCTATGTTTTCACGCCACATTCACTAACATGCAGCATTACAACACACAAGTGTGACTCACCATTGCGCCACTTTATCTTTACATCCAGTGGCACACATTTGCTGTTCTATTAATGTTCTGAATGTTGAACTTTAAACTTGTAAAGTTGTTCTGGACGTTTTTTGTCCCTCTGGAAGATAAATGCGTCGTATGTTTTAGGTATCCATCCCTACCCTGGACTTGCTCATTTGTAATATGCAAAATCAAACATAACCTGGCACAAAATGCCTTTACCTGGAAACATGATTGACAACGCAGTTTTGTTGTGTGGGAATATTATTTTTAGGAGCCAGGTCTGACTTGAAAGACTGTGTCATTTTAATAAAGAATAAAAACCTATCATTGTGTTCTGCAACTGCATCACCCATGAGGCTTTGACATACTGCCAGTGGTTAAAAAACAAATGCTAACATGTTTTTGTTGAATACTAACAAAACAAAAATGGTTTTACTTATGTAAAAACACAAATTTTATAATTTACATAATGTTCACTGTAATGACGTAATGAGACACCCAATAGTAGGGCTTTTTGTTTTGTGTTTTTTAAATAGTTTTTAGACAACTCTGGAGCAGGCGTATCAGGCTGTGGCTACGCAGACAGACATTAATTCATTGCTGCATTCAGACTGTTCAGGAGATTAAGTGATGAAAGAAAAAAGAAAAAAAGAAAAAAAGAAAAAAAGAAAAAAAGAAAAAAGATAGCTTACCGCTCACTTATCAGAAAAAGTTGGTGAAGAGTGGAAACTGTTTGCCTGCATCCCAACCAGGGTCTAGTGATAAATCAGCGCCGTAATCATGTCTTAAAGAAACAACGGGGGGGGTTTGACAAGAGTGATATGACGTCCACCTGCAATCAGTCTGAGCCAGAGGGAAGCCGTTTTGCTGTTTGCACCACAGCGCAGGTGGTGATGAAACAACAATGACAGCTGGCTGAGTTAGCCTCATCTGAGATTCTGCACACCCATTCACTCTCCAGGAGCTAGGGATTATTTTCAGATGGCCCTGACCGTAATACACGGCCCCCGAGTGAGACACAACCAAAACTCAAAGTGAAAAGTGGACACCTCGCTTTGCACGTTTGTTGTTTTTCTCTTCATAACCCTTTGACTTGGGTCCGGGAATCAAAAGAAGTTAACTTCAAAGCTCTGAAAGTCTGAATCGCTAGTCCATTTTTTTTGTTGTTGCTTGAAATCTGTATAAAGCCAGTAAAGTGACACGGTGAAGATTAATTTTCCTCTTAAATGTGTGAATGCAAAATGACACATTTATCCAGTCATTGGTGAAAAACACTAATAATATCTATTTTGACAGGTACTTGGAAAACCACATTAAAACTAGAGGGCATGAAAACACAAGTTATAGCAGAGATTTAATTTTTGTGTTTGTTGGATTTTTCTTCAACCACAAAAATATCCCCCAAAAAATATCCTGATCCACATATATATACAACATTTTATAATGAAATTAGATGGAGGTTGAGTTGGTTAGTTCATGGTGCAGATAAGGGCCCAGTACCTTTTAAGTGCACTGTACTGTTTGGTACACTAAACAATTCATTCACTAAAATTGTGAACAGCTAATTTTGTGCACTGAAAATTAAAAGGGAAGGATTTTGAACGCAGCCATTTTTCATAGATATCTTGACACAATTAAAAGCCTAAATGAGGGCTTCATTTCCATGAGGTGTTTCAGGTCCTGATATTGTGAATACTGTCTTAGTGATAAGCTTATTGGAACACCTAAATGGAACAGGGCTTTTCCCCACTAAAACAGAACGTTTAGGGAACGTTAGGGAACGTTAGTTTTTGGTTCTCTAAAGGTTAGTTCGAACCAAACCAAAAACTAACGTTTAGGGAGCGTTCCCTCCCGGTTATAACGTTCCCTAAACGTTAAGAGAACCAACCAACGGTAACGTTCCCCTGCGGTTGCACCGTACCTTCACCCAACGTTCCCGTTTGGTTATTTTTGGTTGTTTTTGGCTGTTCTGAGTATTTGAATTAGCACAAAGGTTTGCTGTAACTCGATTTAAATTCACTCAAAAAATATTGTACTTATAGGCCTACAATCTAAGTAAGATAAACAGCATAGCAAGATACTCTATTTATTTTAAGGCTGATATCAATTTAGCTTAAAACAGTACTTTTGTGCTTGAATTTTTTTATAACTGTATTAGTAAAAATACTTAAAAAACAAGAATCCATCAATAGAACGATTTTCACAACTAAGAAAATTCCCTTCTTTAATTTAGTTTGCAAACCGAACCGTTCCACCCACTACCCAGTAGGGGAGCCTCTGCTCTGAGGAGACCGACTCCGCGTTACGCGAAGAAGACAAAGCCACAGGACCGACCACGCTGCACAACTTGGGGAGCTCACGGACAGGTAAACGAAGTAATTTACAGTTTAATGGTTTTGTGGTTATAATGGGAGGGTTTGTGGTTTAACATTAAACTCTTTCCCTCGTATGGCTTTGTTATATTCCGGTTCTTGTCAGGTTGACCAAAAATAAAAGTTTGGCTGAAGTAGGGAAGCAGAATCCTTAGCAGAAGTTTCTACGTCGTCTGCTATCTTGCTAGCTATGCTAGTCATGCAGTGAGCTGCTCCAAATCTTTTCTTTTTAGTATACTGTTTGTGCACAAACCATGTTCTCAATGCTGAGTTCATGTGTTGAGCCGCAGGCGAGACTTGGAGCAAAGTTTCGTGCTGTTTCGAGCCTTCTTAGTGTTTTAAAAATGTTGATTTTTGATGATATCATAGAAGGCCCCTAGCACTCCCATTCAAAAGGCGAGGCCAGAGTTGGGCTTTAGATGGATTAATTACATCTTTCCCTTTGTTTGCTGCTGTGCACGACGTGTCTGCTTTGTCGTATTGTATGTTTTGTGTCATCGTGTTGACATGCTTGCGTTTTAGTTTCAAATAAGAACATTTTTTACAGTACATAAGTAAAGCCAGTAAAATCAAAGTCCTTTTTAGGCAGGTAGATCGGCGACCATCTTGCAGTTCAGGCAGTTATCAGCAAGCTGAGTGAAGGATACAGCAAGGGATGTAATATGTGTATGCTACACTGCTGCAATACTGGCTTTACTGATTGTCTAAACGTAACAGCATAGGTTCATCTTTTGCAATGGTATGTGCAAGAAACCTACCACAAATGAACTGACCAATATTAATATCTTTATTTTATTTTTTAGATGAGTCAACACCACACAGGAAACCAGCCGGTCGCCCAGAGCTGGAGCCTGCCACTTCAACTTTGGACCCAGTTGACGGTACAATGGCTTTGAATTTTTCCAAGTTTTATTTCCAGTAATTATTATGTGAAAATCGTCGTGCATTTTTTGTTTTTTTGATAAGCCATGCCATAAAAAGGGAGTGTTAGAGTTTTAGACCATCACAATAACGCCAAAACGTCTCTCTGAGCAGAAGTCTTATTAGAGGTGATAATTGTAGTTTTCAGCAGAGGGCTAATCAGCTACAATGCAAAGAGCAAGCACCTGTGTGAGTGCACAAGGCTGTGGCTTAGGCTCAGTCGCCAGAAGGTTGGTGGTTTCAGCTCTGGCCCTGCAGTTCCATGTCGGTGTGTCCTTCGGCAAGACATTGAACCCCAATTTGCTCCTGGTGCTGCGTCATCTGAGAATAAATGTGTGTGAATGTTTAACGAATGAGCAGGTGGCAAGGTGCCAGGGGCAATGGCAGACTCGGCCACAGTATATGAATGTGTGTGAATGATGAATGGTTACTTTACTATGTCAAAGCGCTTTGAGTAGTCATCAAGACTAGAAAAGCACTACAGTAACACAGTTAATTTACATTTACTTTAGTCAAGTATTGTGCACCATGTATCAGCTGAGAGAGCTCTTTAACAATATGATCGTGTTTTCACCAAAGCATTTGCACTTAATGAAAGCAAAGTATTTGCACATAATTATTGACTTGCTTTTTTGCAACAAAATATTACCTACAAATTTTCACATCTTACTAGCTTAAGTGAGCAGCAGCTGTGTGTGATGCTGGTTGGTGGAGTTGGTTTGCTCTTTACCTAAACCTGTGACATCAATGCTGGGGCTGTCCCTTTCGCACACCATATGGTTTGGTTAACTATTATTATACAGTATTCCGTTCTCCCAGAACTCTCTTGTTATAGAGTTTCATTAAGCACTTGCCGATTCACAGAGAAAGCAAAAATGGATCCTGAGAACTTTAGCAATTGTGTGTTAAAATACTTTTGTTTGGAAATGTAAAGATATTTAACACTGTCTTGCTTAACTTGGTTCACATATATTAACTAATAATTCTGGTTTATTCCAGACTGGGGCTTATCCTTTTAGCCATGCTAGCAGCACGGTCCGGGGCTTCTTGACTCTGCCTCTAGTGCCACCATGAGGTGGACGTTAGTTGTGCATGGACTGCCATGAAATGGTTGACTTTTGTGTTTAGTGCTAACTAGCAAGCTACATCTAACAGTATTATATGTCTAAACTTTGTGATTAACAAAATAACATAACTTTTTAATGACCATCCCTCTCTTTACTGATCTGGTCGCCGTCTTTGAAGTCCATCAAGCCAACAGATAGTCTAATCTGTTTCAGAAGCTCCGGAGCAGCGTTGGGAGAGAGGTTTAGATCTGGTTTACCAACGCTGCATGGCAACTCACTCCTGTGATGTCCAGGCCACCACTATTAACACTTCAAAGGCTGGACCGACTTCTGAAGCGGCACTGGCCTTTTAACTGCTGGCAAAGTCAGCTGGTGCCTGTGTCTTCCCACGCAACTACATTATGACAGCTGCAGGCCAGAGCGGCTACACTGCACACCTTGCACACTGAACCGCCTCCTCCCCCGTCACCCCGTCCCACCACGATCCACACCCACCTTAACTCATTGGGACTGTCTGCTTGCCATGTGGCAGAAGTCGGAACCTCAATTTATCTTACAAAGTCCTTATTATTGATGCTGCCTCACCAGCAGTTCTCTCAAGTAAGTAGTGAATGGTATGGTAATTGTCACAGATTTGCATGTCAAAGTGGGACGTCATGTGGCACCATCTAGTGACTTTTTTAGCAGGCTTTATCTGCTTTCCATAAAAATAGTTGCCACCACTGCTCCTGGTTGTGTGTTGATGTAGCATGATACATGTTAGTTTGCCACAGTATTCCAGTCATTTTTACAAACATCCAGCAGTTCTCTCATCGAGTCTCATAGCTTACAGTTTGTCAGATCATACAGAACTGAAATGCAGAGATGAAAGTTTGGGGCGGGCAAACTTAAATTAATCCATTTTATGTAACACCAGTTCCTCTGTTTCACATTTAAAGTCACTGATTGTGGTATAGAACTGCAAAAAGGACTGCAATACATGTCCTATACTCTCCCGTGCTCTGAGATGGTCTCTCTGTTAAATATCCTTTGGGGGAGGAGATAAGAGGTTGAGGTCTTTCTATAATTGCATGTTGGCCAGAGAGAAGCTAGGCTGGTGGTGTTGTCAGAATAAGCCAGTGAGCCGTAAAAGCCCCGGCAGAGCTCTGATAATTAGAGCCTTTCCACCTCGATATCACTCTACTACAGGAATCAGATGTGAGGATGCTAACAATTAACCACAGTGATTACAACTAAGTTATGGGAATGAAACAATGTTTATTTTCCAATCAGGGATGTTCAATCAAACAGGAGTGATTGTAAATTCTGAGTTAAAGGAGAATTCCGGTTGATTTCAACAAGTAGCTCTGTAAATTTGGATTACTGTCAGTAGCAAGAAAAACGAAAACAGTCTGTGTTGCCTACACCATGCCATCCTCCTCCCAGGAGGCTGAAAAGTGCTTTTAGCCGGTTAACATGTTCAAAATCATCACTCCAAATTTACAAACAACAGAGCTGGGAATTGAAATCGACCGTAATTCTCCTTTTAATTTGAACATTAGTCATAAAACATTCTATTAAGTCACTCCTGTAAATTTGACTTTGTTTATCAATTCACAACCTCTCTTCAAGTCCTTGTCCTTTGAATGTGAAATATAAAAATAAATATAAAAACGTGTGGGAGAGAAGAAAAAATTATTATGAAATAATTTATAAATTATGTTTTTGGCTCCAGATCTGTAGACGTTTCCATACATGTTGTTTAATTTGCTGAAAGTGTAAAAACGGAAGAGACTGTTTTCTCTACAACTCATGCCGAATTACATAGCTCTTTGAGGGGGAACCTTTTGGAAATGATTTGAAAATTACTGACCCATAAAATAAAGTGCCATCATGATATTAGAAGGGAATTACAAACCTGCGTAAAAGTAACCCTTGAACCATTTTGAAGTGTGCACAAGTGTGTGAATGAAAGGTGCTAAACAACTGAAGCTTGATTAATCAATGAGTGCTTGCCATGTGTAAAATCCACACACTTCCACATTGGCAATCAGTTTCAATTTGTTCAAACATAGTCTTTATTTAATGTTTTGCCACAAGTAAAGTGTATAAAAAAACAACTAATCAATGACACACAAAAGGTCAATGAGTCAACATGTTTGTTTAAAGGACCAGAAATTGTACAAGTGCAGATAATAAATCTTCAGAAATGGTTTGCAAAACAGTGTTACATAAATTAATAAGTATGTACATAATGACAGTCATGGCCATTCCTCACAGTGGTTAAAATTAAGCGCTTGGGTAGATTCCTCATCTGTAACATTTATTTCAATTTTCTTTTATTTAAAAAAAATCTAATCTGATTATATTCTGTCAGTATTTATAGCTGATGGAATGATGGGCTTAATAATAATACAATAAGAAATTGAAAAAGGGGTTATAAATATAGTTACGTAACCTTTGACAGAATTAAACACAGTGAATACAAAGAAAGGTTGAGATGACAACAGTTAACCGAACAAAACCAAACAAAACATCCAGTTTAAATTAATCCACATTTTCAATCTTCAGACACTGATTCCACTGACAGCACTCTGGAATCTGACAGAGGTCCTTGGAGTTGACCTCAGTCTGATCAGAGCAGATGTTTGTTTTTCATTCTTCCTCATTCAGACATTACGTCCCCATGCGTCTCTTTCTGGTCCTACGAGCTTGGCGCTGCCTGACTGGCAATCTGATGGGCTGCTTGTTGAATTTTTCCATTATTTCTTTGATTCGTGACAGGTTGGTGCGGCCGATGATGAAGTTGCATGTGGTGGCGCCCATCTCGTAGCCCACCTCGCACTTCTTACTGGTGAGGCTGTAGCCCTCAGCCTTGGCTGTTACTCTGTATTCTCCAGGGTTCAGCAAGCGCCAGTAATCGCCATCAGAAGCTGAAAACACACACAAGACCCTTTCAAACATGCACTGAAACCCTGCACTTATCTACTTTACAGAGCTAGTACTACAAAGTCCACGTAATGCCCGATTGAGCCCATGTGTGATAGAGCAGGTTGTTGTCCAGGGAATTCTCCGCTAGCGGGTGGCATGTTTGATGACTTTTCTATCATGTGGTTTGTGCAAAACCAGAAGACAACAAACCTCTGATGGTAAAGAAGAGCTGTCCTTTACACGAAGATGGCAACAAAAATGTCTAACTGGAGAAACAACGAGAACTTCTGTCAGTTAGTAGCAACGCCAAAACTGTCAGACAAATGCAAGGATACTCCTACACACACAGCGCCAACCCTCACCTAAACCCATGGAGTATTTCCACTAAGAGAGAATGCATCTGAGACTGACAATCTCCTCTTGTGTGCTACTTGTTTGAAAGGGCAACTTCGGACAATGTCCAGATCTGATTCTCCGGGCATTGTCCGGACATCACGTGAGAAAACTGCTACAAACAGACAAAAAGCTGTCATTTTTTCACACACTGCACAATGATTGTGTCTGTTGTGCTGTCGGGACAACTACTCTCTCAGGTGAACCATTTTACTATGGATGTTGCAAGCATTTAAGGGTTCTTATCAGCATTGTTTTAAAGTTAAATCACAACAAGGATAACGTTTACAGTTACACATTGTTTGTGCAAAAGCAGCAATATGCAAATCTTGTCCTAGAAAGCTGAATTTAAAGAGCCTACTAAGCAGTTGCAAAAAGCAAGCCTCCACCCAAAGCCTAAAATAAAAGTTGCAGAGAGTTCTTTGTGTTCCACTTTTGAGAAGACCATGTTCTATATTCCTATTCCGACTTATAAAAATAGCTCTGCTTTGTCACGCTGGATTTTCTTGGTCTCTCTCTGCTGAACGCTGCCTTTATGTAACCTGGGAACACGAGTACGCTTGTGTTGTATTTTCAGCCTTGGACACACTCACAGAAAAAGACATTGTCGCTTCCTTCCAGTCATCCAAACACCCACCTGATACGTCTGAACAACCACTGAGACAAATAAAATATGAAGGCAGGTCTGTATCTGCTGCTGATCTACAGTATACCTAGTCTCGTTTTGCCAGACCCTCCTTCACAGCGCTGCAGAGGAAGGTCTGGCTAGTCCCCACAGCATTTTGGGATGGGAGAAAAACGTGCTCTGGTTTATTGGTATGTTTTAAACCAATCACAGTTGCAATGCGCGAAGCTAAGCTCGGCACAGACCCGCTGCAACATAGCCCCGGGAAGGAACTTATTTTGGTGTTCTTCATAAGTTGTTT
>NC_048427.1:6538926-6586808 GCF_013103735.1 Etheostoma cragini | reverse complement strand
TAAAGGCACTGCTATTATTTCGAACACAACTGTAGGTGTCTCAATTTACCATGCAGAGATCTAGTAACTGTCAACCATAGTCCTCATAAATTGACCGAAGTTTAAAATTCCAACACAAAGAAGGGCAAGGAAACGGACATCGGCAAAAAGACATGCATCCGGTTGAATTTCCTACAGCTCCAAAGCAATACCAGAAGTGGAACGTTGTGGATATAGACTATAGGCCACCCGAACGCTACATGTGGACATCTGCCATCTCGCATACAAATGGTAGAAGAGAATCTATTTGCTTCCTAGAATGCTTAAACATAAAATTCTAACAAGCCAGTAAACACTCACAGGGGTGTAGCACAACATTCTAGGCCCTGTGGAAAGACATTCTGAGGGCCCTGGGTACTCAGTCCCATTGCTAGCCCCAGTCCGCCACCCCTGAATAATCAGTCTGGCAAGAACATCTTTCAGATATCAATGTGAACGAGTAGCATTCAGGCTCTGTCCTGCCTTCTCAGCAAATACAGTTGATTCATCCAGATAGCTGGACAACTGCTTTGCAAACGTCTGTTTTTGAAGGTTCAAACAGTTCCAATTTAAATTCAAAGCAGCTGAAAAGGTACATTTTTCAAAATAAATACCCTGAAATCTTTCCTGACTGTAACTGAGAATAGCAAGGTTTCAGAAAGGAAACAGTGGCTTACACTTTATTCCAGGAATAATATGGACTAATGTCCTTTTGGACAGTCAATTTCACGCTCTAAGTACAAAACTGCTTTGGCTTTGAAGGCTGCATTATTTTAGGCATCAGCACAGATTGCCTTGAGGACAAACAATCGATAGTCAAATTCAGAGCAGGAGGCCTCAACGACGCTGGCTATGATTGTAAATTGAGTCAGACGCCACCCTGTTCCAGCTGCTATTGTGTATGCTGTTTATTCCTTGTTACAGTGGTCATTCCTAAGGAATCATTTGAAGGGTAGACAGTTGTGTCAGTGCGCCCTGCTGCTTTGATTGCAAAATCTAAGCTTGCTCACATAAAATTACAGAGATGAAGTGATAAAATGTCTACATGCTGCTGCAAAAAAAAGTCATTTGGTTGGTATTGGAAGAATCAGGGGAAATGTGATGTTGTACCTGTGCGAATATCATGGCTGATGCCCTCCACAGAGATGATGGCATTCGCTATTCCGCGCCCTTGCAGGTCCCTCACCACACCTTTAATCCCACGATGCACCTGCACATTAAAAGCATGCCCCAAGGCAACCACGTGTGAAGCCAGCTCCAAGTTTACCCATCAATATCTACTTCATGATTACACAACGTGATCATGTCATGTATAATGAAAGATCTTCAAAGTTAAACATGTTTTAATATATTTCCCACTGATCCAGCTTCAATCATAAATTAGAGCTGTGACCCAACATGTGGCCTCTGAAGTCCACATCACAAGAGAGAATATGACACAACCGGCCGACAAGTCTTTCCAAAGTACCCATGACAATGCAGCCTTATTTTGGCACAACCTTTGCAACCATCGATATCTATCTCAATAATTGGTTTTACTGCAAATTTCAGAAAGGGTTTAAACATCCATTTATCTAAATGGATCGTTGTTAAAATACTCTTGAGAATGTGTAGAGTGTGAGATCAGCTTGTACAGTATTGATGCAGCATTTTTAGTAAACACTGTACTGAGAAGATAAACAGGAACACAGTGATATTTCACATTCCTAAAATAACGTGTTTATTTGGCTCGCTTGCATGCACACGTGTTGTCTTGTGTGTCTGTGTGAGTTGCAGGGGGCTGCTTTGCCTCTGTACCTGCTCCATGAAGACAAGAAGTGACTCGCGATTGTTCTCCCACTCCTCAGGCAGTTCGCTCTCATGTGGGAATTTGTCACAACCAACATACATCGACAGCTCAAAGCAGTTGGTGTGCAAATAGCTGAAGTCATTCATACCTGCCAAAAAAAGAAAAAAATATCTGTAGGGTGGGGTCAACTTAAGTCAGCATTTTGTCACATTTGAGGAGAAGTTGGGGTTTTAATTAAGAGTGGAATGGGTTTGAATCACTTTCACTTTTGCCTTACATTGTCTGCCTTTGAATTCTCACATGATGCTTCAAGCTGAAATATACACACTTCAAAACAGCCAAAGGGGTTCAATACTGAATATGCAGATGTGTTCATGTGTGCTAAACAAAGCTACAGCTCAAAAGGATCAGAGCTGAGCAGAGAAATCCTGCAAAATACAGTGTAAGGGGATCAGTGAAAACAAAACACCCGGGCATCTATGGACACTAACTGCCAGCCGCGGTGTGCCAGGATGCTCCATTGATGGTGCCGTCCTCTTTGGCGAAATCTTCGGTGTGGCAGACCCTTCTGTTGGCAGCAGTCATCAGGCGGTGTGTGGACGCGTAGGAGAAGGCCAGCCAGCGGAAGACGTGGTCATCAGGGGTCGGGGTCGGCTCTCTGACCACCCCTTGGGAGCGAGTTTTGTCGTACGGGAAAGTCACCACCAGCTCGCCTCCCTGGATGTTACTGCCCAGCACAAAGGGCATCTTCTCCATCCATGCTGTCAGAGCCCGTGTCTCCACAGCAACCTACAGCGGGGACCCAGGAGAGGGGAGGATAATGTAATTCACAAAATCAGCTCAGTGCTGTGATTGCAAAATTAACTCCCTCACGGTGAAAACATTTTCACTGCTCTTAAGACGGAGTGTTAAAGCGATCAAACATGCTGGTCACTCACACCAATACTATGAACTATTTTTACTTATATTTAGTCTGAAAAGTCAACACATTTTCATCAAGAGGCAGCAGGCCAGCTTGCGTCCAATGGCTTGAGTTTGCATGTTACAATCAGGATATTGATTGAAAAAATACGGCTGCTGTTTGAACTCATAATTAAACCAGCCCTCCTATATCTGAGCACTGGTGGGGCCGGTCGGTGAGGCGAGCGAGGTTAGTTTTCACAGCTCCGTAAGCACAGATGGGGATCCAAGCTCTGCAGCTGCAGCAGCTATTCTGGAGGCTCTGTGTGACTCACTCGTGGCTCTCGGTCACGTCAAAACACTCGTGAGGATGAGCTTTTAATAGGTCGCTGGGTCTATTTTGGCTCACAGCCTCTTCGTCACAAATAGCAAAAGCATCAGTTTCACTCAAATTAGACATCACTGGTATGCCCACGAGCCTGTTTTACCCTTTTCACTCATAGGATTTGTTTGTTAAAGTGGAGGTGCAGGGTAAGGACATGTCATTGTAGGTGAAGTCCCTGGAATCTGAATGGCAATCACATTTTTAAATATAAACACAAAATCGTTTTTTTGACTGTGCGTTGTAAACAATAAAAGCTGTGGGAAATGTTAAATTAAATTGCTAATGTTTAAATATCTCAGAAGTTGCAGCCTGCAGATTTTGGGAACACGTGGCATTTCTGTAAGCTTTAATCAGGAAATTGCATGTCTTTACCTGTAGGGATGATATAATATACATATTTAATATTTTAAAAATACAATATAACACTATTCAGACTCACTGAAGCATTTTTGGATAGGTACCACTCTGGGACGGGCACATGGTGGTTGAACATTTTGCGAGGGATCCACTTCTTTGCCTCGGCGTCCCACAGGATGGAGTTGAGATCGGGGAAGTTATGGTGAATATCTATTCCATCATTGCTCCATCGACCCAAAGACCAACCGCTGAGCTCTGAACCCTGTGCAAAATAACAGCAGTTCTATGATCGCAGATGGAGCAATGTAACATGGCTCAGATGGCTTCATGGGAGGTGTGGAGTGAGGTTATCGTCACATTTGGCCTCCCTGCCATCAAAGCTCATCCAAAAAAAGCTGCTTAACTCTGTAGAGATGCAGAGTGGGGCATTTATTCTAAGGCATAGTACTTACTTAGTACTCTAGTGATCCTTTCATATTAGACAGAGTAATTTGATTTAATGTTAATCCCAACAATATAGCTCAATGGCTATAGCTTAATTCATCTTTCATGCCATGATGCCATCAGCCATAGTGTTTATATGAGCTGAAAAACAAAAGACCGGCCTGTCCACTGCACTTGTGTACGTCACATAGGGCTGAATGGTCTCTCATTTCTTTTAATGTACATGCGCATTTCAGTACAAGCTAACATGGCACCATTAGCTTTTGTAAAACAATGTGTTATAGTACATACTGTGCAGTGCATCGACACATCGGGTCACCAAAATACATGATATCATTGACTGTAAAGCAGTGTAGCACTCAGCCTTGCTTTTGACCTCCTCTTTATCTATATCTTTATCTATCTATTTGTGTATCATGAATATTGGCCCTTTAATCTCTCAGTCCTGAGACAATGCCTAGCAGCATGTGTTGCAGTGCTCATTTACAGCAGAACAGGCAGCCAATGTCCATTTACAATGTATTACAATAAATAAAAAACATTCATTGTTTATCAAGGCATTTCCACCAGATGATTCGTACCAATTTTTCCTGCATGCACCACATACTCTCTCATGAGACTTGACCACAAATATGTTGTTTTCAGCGTGTGGCCAGCGTGTGATATGAGGTCCCTAATGGCCGCCTTGCAGACCTACCACTTCAAAGGCTTTCTCGTACCCATCGGGGTTGACAGATGGCAATAGATGGATTCTGGTCTCTTCCACCAGGTGACGTATCCGCTGGTTGCCGGACAGATACTCCAGACACATGAACTGCATCAGCAGGAGGAGCAGCTCTCGTCCCAGCACCTCGTTACCATGGAAACCTGCTGTGTAACGAAACTCTGGTTCACCTAGACAACAGGTCCATACGAAGGGAGAGATGAGGGGGAGAAAGAGGGATATTAAATATGCAATCACTGCAACTAAATGTACACGACCCTTGCTCAGAGCAACGCAGTGTGATGTCTCTAATGTTATTTTGCATTAAATCACGTCCTGAAGCCTTAAATATACTCACCAACTTCATGCTCTCCTGGGTTGTCAGAAATCTCTATGGCATACAGCTTGAGGCCGCTGTGGCTCTTTCCTATGTTATAGATCCGGGTAATGTTAGGGCACATTTCATTGACCACCTTCATAAGCTGTGGATGGTAAATAATAAAGCATCAGCTCTCAATATATTATGTAAAGTTTGTGTTTTTGTACTTAACTTTTAACTTGACATTTAGGAATATTTAATGTTACATACAGAAAAGCACTTGTTTTCAGGTGCTTTAAGAACATTTCACTGCCTACTTTAACTTATGAACAACACTGAATGTAAGACTTTTAACCAAAGGCCTTGAAAACTTATTTCCTTAAAAGAATAAATAAAAGAGTACTACACAAACACACAATTGCCTGCCAACGTTTTGGTTATTTTGATGAGAGATTTTGCTAGTTTTTTTCTTTGCTGCTAGTTTGCTTAAGAAAAAAAGATGTTGCATACTTCCATGCACCAATCAGGATTGAGTAACCTTTGAATTAGAACCCAATGACAGCTGGTGGGTTGTTTGGTTACTTTCAATCAAACCTTTAACTTTGACTGTTGCTTATTTAGTAAGGATTATTATATTTTATAGAGAAATATAAAAAATGTGTGGAAAGGCAGCCAAGAAAATTATGAAAACAGTTTTGTGGGGGAGCTGATTAAAATAGCAACAACTTCTATTACCATGTGGGCATGTGTGGAGACACAAAGAGGAAGTGCAGCATGATAAAGACTAACAAGCTGCTAAGAAATCTGTTTTCTTCTCTCTTGTCCCCTTGTACTTGTGTAAAGCGTCCTTTGGTTTTTATGAAATGCGCTATATAAATCTATGTTCTTATTATGTTGGTTGCTACAACAAACTCTTATTGCTTTGGCTTGTAACACAGAGACAGTGATACCCGGTTTGGTCACGATACATTCAAAGTAGGCTAAATTACCATATGCAACACTTAGAAGTGCAATGTTGCATCTGTAACATTCTCCCCTTTTTAAAATGAATGAGTATCTGCATCATCTGACATTTACGCCACCACCAAGTGGGGTGAAATCACTACCGCTTTTGTCCAAAGAAGCCGCTGAAATCAACACAAACTGAAAGTTACATATAGCCACTTTAAACTAATGTCATCATTAAAGAGAAGCTTCTTGGTCGGGATGTGCAAGGGTTATGGTATTGTAATATCTTCCTCTTTGAAATATGTGGAAAATATTCTTTCTTTCCAACTATTTTATTATATCTTTCAGCTGTCCTCGCTCCGACAATATCAGTATTCTCAAGGCTACATTAAAATCAGTTCTCTTTTCACTCCTCTCATGGCACATGTACTTTATTTGAGAAGCCACAATGTGGCTATTTCCACTGACACAGAACTATTTTAAAAGGCTGTGGATAAGGGTGAGATACGGTACCAGCTAAATGAGTACATGTAGAAAAGAAATGTCAAGTCTTTAGGAGCTGAGTTTCAAAAATAGTCCTTCCTTTCTTGGCAAAGGTCCATTGAGGATGGACACCCTGCGTGATACACATTACAGAGAAAAATAGCAGGAAAAAAACAGGGGGAAAAAAGCTTTACAATGAGACATACGTTCAGAGCATTAATTGGAGTAAGTCTCTTTGTGGGTCATAACAGCAATTTAGGACACCTGTAGTTGAATGTTTGGCATGAGGGAGCTGCTACATCACAGGCAATTGCGATTCACAGCACTTGTACCTTCACAACCACTCAGTCACAGTGTAATCCGTGACAAATACAGCTGTCCTTCTCGGTCCAAACAGGCTACTGTTCATGACAACTATATGAATAAGTAATGACACAACCCAGGAGATGGTTAATGCATTTTCATGTGGCTGGCAGCGCTCACTTCATTTGTTACTGCCCACTTTGTTCTCTCAAAGGACACAACTTGTCTGGTGTTGGCTCGCAGTCACACAAGATGTTTTATTGCTCCATGCTCTGGCGTCTTTGAATAAGCAGGCGGCTGATGTCTGTTGTTTTCTGTTCACTGTGACTCACCTGCCTCATTTCTTTATAGCTGTGGTGCCTGAAGTCCAAGTTGTCTGTCGTTGTGACTTCATTGCGTCGGTGGTAGTAATTATTGGGATCTGTGAGGAATCAGAAAACATATAAAGGAGGTGGATGACTTATTTTGTTTGCAATGATACCAAAGAAAAGGAACGATCAGTCATGTTAGGTGGATTGAGACCATTGGCACCTTTCTTCCTTTCCTGCAGTTGAGGTCAAGTTCTGCCAAATTACAAATAACCATATTTTCTCTCTTTTTATTTTTACTTAAATGTGTGACCCTGCTGTGCAAATCTTTCACTGGTACAATTGTTTTCATTTTGGATGCATGGAGGCTATCCTCTTGACAATGGCATCAATTCCGAAAGTGCTTACTGTATTACTGCATACTTGTCTTTCTGAGAGCGTGAATGCTGTATTTTTTAGTTCTGTGTGTCTGAACTAGTCCCCAATCCTAAATCAACCTGATGTTTCTACCCTCCAGCGGGAGGACATACAAACCCGTCACCTGGCATGGGACAACCAAGGATCTCCACTCTCATACAGATACTGCCGCTGGGAAACCACGAGCGAGGGTTGACTCGGATGTATCGGCCGATCATTGGCGCAGGAAAGATGTTCTGGACTGGGATCTCCTTTTCCTTGTTGCCAGTGAAGATCTACTTAGGCGAACACATTCATCCAAAAGGTGAAAAAAGGACAATTTTTTAGACATTTTTTTGCAAACTGAACATCGGTTGATTTGAGCTATTTTATGACATTGGTCATCAAGGACAAAGCCTTTTGATCAGGAGTTGTAAATTAACCAAATATTAGCCTAGAATGTCATTGTCCCTAAAAGATGTGTAAAGACAATCAAAAACACTAATAAATTCACGAAGACACCATTTATAAAGAAAAGGACATACAGCCGATGTTGAAGAAGCTTTTGGAAATGGAATAAATTCAGTGAGAACATGCGCAGGACAATGGTTGTTATGCTGTGGGCCGCATAACCCAAAGCAAATACACATTCACGCACCTTTAGAACATGATTAAACCTTGATACCACCAGGAATTTATTGTAAATTTTAACACCCACCATTCTAAATCTTCGCTGCACCCTTTGGCATTTTGCAAGACAGTTTGGCATTTGGCATAAAAGGTGTGTGAGTGGGTGAGCGGGAAGCTTGTAGCTTATAGACTAAATTACTGTAGGGGCATTATCTCCCACATCTATGACATCACCAGCCAAGGGAGTGTAGGGTTACACCAAGATGTCATTAGCTGCGACGTGAACTGCAGTGGGGAGCAGCGAGGATATCATTTTCCTCAAAGACATAATCTGATCTGCATGCTTATTGATAATAGGATTATTAATATTGTTGTACTCTCACAGGCCGAATGCATCAGTGATCAGTTGCTGTTTTAGTTTGTTGTCAATAAATTCCTGTCTATTCAATTACATCAAGTGCTGAGACTGTAACTCTGACAATGAGCCAGAATCAGATTCCCATCTGCTTGAGGATCATCAGTGTTTACTACTGCCTCCCTCATTAAGCTTGGAAATAAGCAGAGAGGTAAATCTTCCTCTGTAATGACTGTCAGACAAGAATTAATTTTTCTATTATGCTCCAGTCAACAAGGGACACACAAAACAAGACTCCTTATGAAGCTAGTTTATGGGGAGAAAGCATAATAATGCTTGCGCTTAAAAGCTTTATAGTGTGATAAAAACTGCCTACTTTATAGATACTTTTCAGGAGAAAGTAGCTTTTAATGTCATGATTGTTACTCACCAAGTCCTTGGAGCCGTTCTTCAGTGTTATCCAGGTGTGACTATCATTGCTCACCATCACCTTATACGAGGTCACCCAATCGCTCCTGTTAGGATGAGAAAATCAGGGCATGGGTGGAAGAAAAGAAACATCTTATCAGGCTGAATTTAATGCAAATGAGGTGACTCTGAGGAAGTCACTCAGCTTGAACACGCTTCATTCTCACATGATGGAAGTCTGTTAAAAAGTAGCAAAATGGAAGAGGAGGTCAAATAATTTATATTCGTAATATTTACTTATATCAAGTGTCACTTGAGCCTCTTATTGCTTACATTTTTGAAACATGAGCAACAGTGAAGTTTGCCAAACAAATTACTTTCATTTTAACTGGATTGAGTTTTGGGTCTGAGTTCCAGAATATGTTTGCCAGATAATCAGAGTGAATTTCCATTGTGTTCCACTTCATTCATTCATTCATTTCTTCATTTGAATCGCTGAACAAATCAGAAATGTTGGCGTAGATTCAGGGGTCTAGGACCAGGCTCACAATGCACTGGATTATTTATGTGAGTGATGCATGAGTCATGAATTCGAAAAAACACAGTAAATGTTTAAGGAATAGTTTGACTTCTTGGAAAAAGCACTTTCTTGCTCTCTAGCCAATGAGATGAGACCACATCTGTACGTTAAATATGACTCTGGTCAACTGCCATTTAGCTTAGCAAAAAGGTTGGAAGCAGAATTTCAAAAACACGTCTACCAGTATGGTAAGTGTTTTACAGGCTGATTTCAGTAATTTACCGAAAATATATTGTACTGTCAACTGAATAAACAACCTTGAACTTCTTAAATTAGCATTTCAAAAATCCTGGCTATGGTCCTGGCAACAATAATCTAGCTATGACAAAAACAACGCAGACTTAATAATCACAGTGATAGATCATTTCTTATTTATTTTTCTAAATTTTCCATTTAAAAAGTAGTTTAGGTAGAGCACAGAGTAATAATTCAATGCTTTTTATGTCTATCTGTGAAAACACTTCACAGGTGATTTAACGTCCCATCACGCCAGACAGAGCTCTACCCACGTGAGCAGTATGTAGGTTGACAGTGGCTTCCCAGCTCCTGGATAAAGGCATCAGGGCTGAGCTGGTCCAGCCTGGTAAGAATTCCCAGTTCTGCTAATTAAAGTGCTGTTATAGACACCGCAGACAGTTACATGCCCCACAGAGCTAATTGCGGGCAAAATGCTGTCTTGAGCCTCGGTGTCTTCCGTGCTCTCAGATCGTGCTGTTCTAGAAGGAAAATCACCACCACAGCCTAATAAAGTATCTCGCAATGCTCTACTACACACCAGTTTTTAGAAGTCTGGGCCCATCCGTTCCAATTAAGAAGTACAAAGAACAAACATTGTCTTGGTGGAAATGGGACCCTGGTTAGGTGCAAACACATCATATATTTTACTTTAAGTTCCCTATTTGAAAATGCTACCCTAAAGCCATTATGGCAAAACACAATTTACTGTAGGCAACACACACCTATACAGTGGGGAGGAGTTTTCTGCAATGTTCTCTGACACAGTAAGCGCGCATAGTCCGGTCTAGCATGATATAGAATCCAGTTTTGTTGAAGTGTGGGCTGAATAATTCAAGGTGAATCACCTTGACTACCAGGATGGGGTGGGAACCATCAGAAAGGTGTTACTCGATCATATATGATTGTACGTATTTTAACTTAATCTTAAAAACAGTAACAACACACTCTTGCATGGTACTTGAAGCGATGAGATGCATTTCTGGGTTTTCAATTTTAAGTAAATGTCTTCATACTCAAAAAGGACGCAGCAGGCTGGTGTACTGATGAGGTGAGGCAGTGGACGGTGAGATTATACACATGCCTTTGTATTTGGAAGTTACATTACAGAATTTGCAATGGAGACATGATGGTACTATAATTCATATCATAACGAGCTTCATAGACACCGTCAGCAGCACAAAGTAAACTCCTCCCATGTTGTAGTCAGTTTACACTTCCAGTAAATATAACTGAAGTCTTAAAATGTGTTCAAATCCCTACTGTTCAATCATTCATCATCATTCAACATCATGGTGTCCTTCATCTGAGTGGATTGAACAAGCTTACAGTGCAGTAAAAACACTTCTCCAGTGTTGTTTTTAAAATGCAATGCCCTTTTAAGAGAGATGAAAGAATGAGGCTGTACTCCAATCAATCAAACTCATAAATCCTTAATCCCACAGTGAAGGGATCAGAAAAGACTTGTGAAAAGGGCAAACGCCAGGGAAGGTTCTACGCCATGTGGACGAGATTGAAAACCTTGTTTTGTTTATATTTGTGAAGTACAATCTTCCAGTTGGGTTTAGAGGAACATTCAAGACTCATTTAGAGTTCTGGAACAATTATTGCTGCCTCTCTGCTTCTAGTTTTTATTTCCCACAGTTATTTTGAAATAACTATGGGAATTAGTTTATTAGATTTTTGGCTCCTTACTGTGTTTGGATATAACCATGTTGATATGCCATGGTTATAACAACATATCATATATCAAAAACTACTGGATAGATTTCCATGAAATGTGGTCCACACATTCATGTCCCATCAGTCTCAACTGTACTTTGGTGCTAATTGCCAATTGTTAGCATGCCATGATGCTAAACTGAGATTGTGAACATGGTAAATATCATATTAGATATAAGACATAAATGTTGGCATGTTAGCATCATCCTTGTGAACATTTTAGCACGCTGGTATTAGCTCAAAGTGCTGCTGTGCCTACTGTAAGTACAGCCTCACAGAGCTGTCCGACCATGTCTGTACACTCTGTCTCTGACTTATAAAAATGTCATGATGTCAACCTGTGCTTGAAATGAACTTCTCATATAAGTATATCACTAATAAAAAATAACAGGGGTAGCAAATTGCAGGTTGTTGAAGCAAAAAGCGTTTTATGAATGGCATGACATAACTTGTTTGTTTGCTTCTTCCCTCATATTGAATTTTTCAATTTTTTCCTTTTCTAATCCATATTAAATGTGCATAATTCTGAAGATTTGTCAGAAGTTCCTTTTTTGATCTACAAAAATGAGTGTCCTCTAAGGCAGGGGTCTACTACGTTTTTGAATTCACTGACCCCAACTGTGAGAGAGACAGAGCAGGGACCCCCTATTATTATTAAATTGCGTATTAAACCGGGCCAACAATAACGTGTGCAGCCTAAAGACTTTATACATACCCTTTTAGTGCATAGAATACTGAGCTATTATAACAATTGTTGGTATGTTTTTATAAATCATGTTTTTATGTTGCACATTGAATCCTTAGGATGAACTGTGTCTGTGGGTGGCTCCCTTAGTGACCACCTACAGGCCAGTGAGCTTCGGATCAATGTACTGCTTTTTTCTTCACAAATAGGCTGATTTGTAGTTGCCAATACTTTTGGATTGGACATGTTGGATTCATGTTTAGACATTTTCATCTTTGAAAAAAAACTTTCAACATTTGCAAAGAAACAAGTTAGACAGTGTGCAGGAGTTTCTTTCCAACTTTTCCCCCTCCAACGCACCTGTCTCTTGTTATAGATGTGCAAAGTATTTTTTCTGTAATGAAAATAATTAATTCTGAGTTCCCCCTAGGGGCCCCAGACCCCTGTTAGAGATCCCTACTCTGATGGTTTAAAATAAACTTCAAACAGACATCCCTATCATTTGATTTAAGGCAATTTAGAGAACTGGCATGAACCCCATGCCCCAGAATTAGCCTTTAACGTTAGCTTGGATCCTCATTCTCAACCATGTGCAACTCTCTATGCGTGTCTGTAGGGTTCCTACTCACGACCAGAGGGAGCTTCTGCCTTGTGTGATGACCCCTGTGAACTTAGTCAGCCTCCTGGCATCCACCTCAAACCACTGCAGCGGGTCATCTCTGCCAGCGCACCAGGCCCCGTCATAAAGGTCATCTTCATAAAGGCCAGCCTGCAGTCCAGAAAACAACCGTGTAGAGCAGAACTTTATCCCAGATGTCCATGTGGTAACACAAACACACAGTCTGTTTGGTGCAACACACTTATGCTGTACACCTCCGCCTTGCTTGCATTTGTTAAATATTTGTTAAAGGTCACTATGTTGACAGTGGAGGGGTTGAAGCATGCAAAAGTCAAGGCTGAGATGTTTCGATTTTAACCTCTGAAACTAAAATATGCTGTCAAGATAAGAATCAGCTTAGCTGCAGTAGATCAATGTTTCTTTTACCATGATGAAGGCAGTGCTGTAAATGTTATAAAACAGGCTACATCACTCAAAGCAGACTAGATCATAACTAATGGAGTGAACAAGTGAAAAACAAAGCCTTAATGGACTGAGCATTGAAACTAACTTATTACAATGCTACACACTCCATGAAGCCCGTACTCTACCAGTTGACACTGTTGGCTCAGAGCGAAATGCGTGAACAGTCACACACATGCTGTGTGTGTGCTTCTTTCTGTTCTTCATCCAACTGCTAAGATTATGATGACATACTGCACTGTAAACGCTGAGTGTGTGCAATCACTGTCTCTTTCTCATATCTGTCAACTCTCTTTGAAGTACACCACTCAAATAATATCAAGAAGAATGTGAATTGACATTTTTTGTACAAATTAAGATTACACACATTAAGATAGAATTGGAATGGGTGTGAAACACAGTGATGATCTGACAAATTTCTGAATAATTTTAGGTTTAATACTCAACATCACAGTCTTGTGTCTAATTCCTTATAAAGTGTTTACATCAAAATTAAAAGTCTTTTGTCAAAGTCAAACATGAAGAAAGTTAGGATTTTAGAATAAGTCATGTACGTCTGAAGTTGCCTCAGTGAATGGATTTCTGGAAGAATGTATCTAAGTTAGAATTATAACTCAGTAAACAAACATGTACACATCTTCCAGTACTGAAAGTTGCGTGGCTCTGTGCTTGAAACAAGCTGTGAGGTCTATCCAACTTCCTGTCAGGATGCAGGTTCGAAACGAAAAAGATAAAAATGTCTTCATTGAGAAAGAAAACAAAGCGATACCCATACTTTTATTTACATGCTGCTAGGAGAAGTATTTTCCAGCCTTAGGAAGTAAGTGTTCAGCTGCCTTGAACCAAATTCCTATAGATTCAGTGTGGCATGATTGTTGATGATTCGGCAAGTAAATAGGCCTACTTCTGCCAAGGAGGTTGTGTTTATGTACACAACGTTACATATATTACACATTTAGAGGGTGTTGAGTGGTGTCTAGCATTTCAATTGTTCATGTTTCACCGCCAGTATACATCTCCAAATATGAAAAAGGGAAAGTTAAATTCCTTACATCACATAACTCTTGGTGTCTGGAATCAAACAAACTGTTGCAGCTACAAAAAATGAAAAAAGCCAAGCTACATGGCCAAAAGCCCAATTCAACAGGCAGCAACTGTTCTATCAGTTTTTCTCATGATTTACGGGTAATTGTTTCTATAATGGACTCTACTGCATCTCTGCCCTTGTAGGATTCTTGAGAGGCACTAACACACACACAGAGGTGTGCACACACCCCAACAAAAAACTAATCCTGTGTTTCCTGACACATAATGCCTTGTCGTCTTGTAGGGATTAAGAGCATGTGTGCATGTTGCATTAATTGTATGGATTGAAAGCAGTGCAGCCTGCAGCAGATGAGGCGTGCTGCAGACAGGACACATGCTAATGCCCTCAAACACTGCTTGCACTAACAGGAAATTCCTCTTTTCCCAGATACCAATCTTTTTTGTTAGTCTTGGGGATGTGGCCCTGGTTCGATGGCAACACTATCACTATTCAGTTGCTGAGTTACTGCAAGCTCATGATAATGTCATCCACAATTAACTGAGCAAAAGACAGTTATCGCAGGCGCCATCTTTCCACAGAGCTTGAACATGAACTTAAACTGATTCTAAAATTAAAAGATGCTATCTCTGGATTATATTTCTTTTGTATTGCTAATTTGAGGGGCTAAATGAGGCTTGACGCATTCAAGAAAGGTGAAATATATAATGCAAGTCCCAACATTTCTGGTAAGCTTACCCAAGCTTCCAACAATTTACGTTCTCATCTCACCTGAATGTTAAGTCGACCTCTGTGAGCACCAAGGCCGTAGCGTTTCGTAGTTGAAGCATGAAGCTGGAAATCATCAATCTTCAATGTCTCCAGTCCCATGGGAGGGCATTCTGGGTAACGAGAGTGACAAATTAGCCTGTGACGCTGATGTTATGTATCATGTGTTGCAGTGCTCCAGGATAATTGCTTTCTGCACAGTATGGTATAGCTCTTTGACTCAACAGTAATAAGAACATTTAGACTGTTCACAGTGTGCTCAAATGTGAACCAAATGAAGACAGCAGCTGAACTCTGTGTTTGTTACTGAGGTAACTGTGTTGCTGTTTCTTCATTCTGCCTCCAACAATTACTCAAGATGCAAAACTCATTACATCTTGAGTTATTGTTGTCAAAGCCCGTGTCCTTTGCAGCTAATTTGATCACCTGTAGGAGACAAATCAGGAAAAGTTCATTTCTACTCTTCTGTCTGTGAACACCTCATTTTCTCAAAACCTGGGAAATCAAACTACAAAAGGTGAGTCTGTGTGAAGGAAATGGAGCTTAAATGAGGGACAGAGGCTTTGATGTATAAACTGCTATGCATTTCAAAATGTGTGAGTCTTCATAAATGATTAATGACTGTACACTAAGAACGCTTTCTTTTTTCTAATTTTGCAATGCACGCCTATCACAGCCATCTAACAGCACAATGAATATATAATTAAATTGAAAAAATGTAATGTCATGAAAGGGCAAAAATGGGAAATTGCAGCAGCTACAAACCTGTCAAGCCTTTTTTAAGTTATTTGGTAAAATAAAGATTAATAAGAAGGTCTATTCTCATATATGTGATTGCCTACATTTACTTAATGCATGCCCACTCTGTGCTGAAACCCTGGAATACTTGCTAGACTGAGAGGGTTTTTGGTGCCAATGCTATTAGCAGAAATTGGATAAGCTGACAAACGGGTCAAAATCATGAAAAAGTCGTGATCCTTCCAGACCTTTTGTGCAACATAGTTCCCTCCAAAAAGTTGTGGGACAGATAGTTAAAAAACAAAATAAATCAAAGCAGCAGAGGCTTATTTACCCTGATTTTTATTTTGTAATTTCCCATTAAAGAAACCTTTTTGCTGTTTTTAAAACTCTATGCCTTTGGTTGATCAATTTTTTAAGTTTCCAAGCCAAAACTCAAATAACACTGATGACATCACTGTGACCTCATCCGCGTTATTTGAGTTATCTTCTCAGACTTGTAAGACCTAACTACAGTAGATGATGATCCTAATGATACCTTGAAGGCATCCTCCCAGCCCAGACCACAGGACATGAGAAATCTTCATATATCTACATATATTTCTTACATGTATATATCTTTACGTCCATCTTTGATAGCAATAAGCAGTCATCGATGTGACAAATCATCTTGTAATTAACTCCTTGAGTATGGCAACCATCCAGTAAAACCCACTAATGCCACAGCAATGGTTTGGCAGGCTTGCAGCTGTCTTCAAGGCACTATTTTAGAAAAACACACTCCTTAAAAGAGAAAACTGCAAATGACTTAAGAATGTTTTCATTTGCTGCTGGAGGGAGTTTGTCGTTCATTTGAACAAATGCCTATCTTTAAGTGATTGCAGAAACAGAGTTGGTTCACTAAATAGAGCTCTTTGTGTGAGATTGGCTCATCCTTTGCACTACAATGGATATCAACCAGTGAGTGCAAAATGGGAAAATCAAGATTGATGTGTGAAATTCCAGCTGCCCAACGGCTCTTCAGGTCAGATCATTTGCAGACTTCCCGGATCATAGCGAAAGAATTTCAGAGCAAGAGTAGTGCACTGATCTGTTTTTTCATGCAGCACATGCGGCACATGCTGCTGTCATACAGCAAATGAACACCCAGAAGTGTAACAGGCACAAAGAAGACAAAGACATGTTCTTCAAAGAAATACTGTGGCTTGGAATTTGGTTTTTATAGGATGTATGCATGGAATTTTGGACACATACTGCAGTAAAGTCTTTGACCCATAAAGGAAGCAGCCTTTGCATTGTATAACTGTTCCAGCAGCCTAATATGTCAGAGGCACTGGAGACCAATCACATGAACCCGGATTTGTTAAGAAGCCAAATAAAAAGATGATCAGCATCCAAAATCCACACATGCATGAGTCAATTTACGTTTGGTGCATTGAGCAAACATAAGGTTGAGAGCAAATGAATGCATGCTGTAAAACTGAGATGTAAAAGTTGACCAGTTAGTGTAGTATTCACAGTAACGCTATACAGCAATAAAACTACTACTTGTGACCCTGTATTCCGATATTTAAAATACTCTTGGTATCAGACACACACTGTAAGGCCACAGGCTTTCTGAATGGAGTGAACATATTAGTGACAATCCAGCCCTCAAAGCAGGGTGACTGCCATGTTGCAAAGTCCTAAATCATTATCCCCATCTGAATCCAATCCTTTACAAGAGGACCCACATAGGAACTCAACATTGAACATTATTGAATGAATCGGTTGCCATCTTTTCTATTCATAATCCATGTGTAATTATGTCATTATTATTTCCTGCAAGTAGGAAATGACAAATGTCTTCTGTTGAGGTTTTCCTTATATGTGATAAAACAATTGAAATGTTTATCCCTGAAATTCTGCAACATACTGTAGCTTATAGTACTGACTTTGCATTGTCAGTTGCATGCTGATATATATCTAGAGTTTACAAACATTAGCTAACATTAGCCACCATGAGCTACTGGTCATACCAGACCTTAACAGCAAATCTCCTCAGTGTATTTCACTGAATTACTTTTCTTGATTGTGGGTTCAGCTTTTCATTTATAAGAAGATTGTATTATTTCATCTTTGAAAAGTTCATGGTCTCGCTTTGATGACACATTGTGACATACTGTACTTTACCCCCAAATTATCATTGTACAAGAACCCACGATACAGTTTTGACTTTTCAACAGCCTCTGCAGCTTGACTGCGCAGATGTGACAAACTGTGTTATCTGAGCAGAAACATCTTGTTTCAACACATTTCTGTCCAAGGGGAATAACGAATGAGCCGTTGAGACATCCGCTGAATCAAACTTTGAAATACCTCGCCAGTCTCAGGCCGCAGTTTAATGAATTCCCTATTGTTTTGGTATGTGTGTATGTGGCAGGCACAGAGGTTCTGCTACACCTCCAACAGTGGGCGGATAATTAAAAGTTTTGAGGCTGAACAATTTCTGAAGCTGAGTTCATGCAGCTCTTGATATATAGAAAGTATATTATTTTTTTTGCATTTTACATAAATCAGCTGCTACAAGGAGATGCTGAAACGAAGTTGGAAAACAGATTGTTGTTGAGTCACAGTTTCAGCTGTGAAAACTGAAACATGATTTTGGGAGCCTGAGCCTGCCTGGGCTTCTTGGTGCCAGGTGTGTTGGCATGGAGTTACTATTTTCCAACACACATAAATATCCAACTTTCTGCTCCCATTCTCGAGTGCCAAATTAAAAATGGCAACCTTTCTGTCTGTCTCAGTAAGTTCTTTACAATAGTTTCAACATAAACACATGAATTAAGAGTTGGCCACCACAGCCTCTCTTAATCTCCAAGAATTATTAAATATAGCTTCCTGTTATGCTAAAAAATGTCGGACACTGTGAATAAGTTTAAACAGGTTAGTATCACCGCGTTCGGAGCTGTGGAAAGTCTTAGGTCAAAGCATATGAGCTTTGCCCTAAATCACGCTCTCAGTCAAGCAAGTTTAATCTGTCATCTAAAAAGACAGGAAAGCTACTGGGGCATCCTGGCTGTAGTTTACCAAATATACCATGATCCATGGAAACCAAACACAATGCTTCATATTCAAAGACGACTTCAGTGCCTCTGTGGCTTGACTCCACTTCTGAAAGCATCATCTTATATTGCCAGACGTTTCCTCTGAGGGAAAATATCTTCTCTGAAAAGCTCTTCCCCTTTCCAAAATATTTGTCATCTCTGAGAGAGTTTGTTCTTCTTTTCCCATCCTAACAGCTCCCGTGAAAGTTAAGAAATGATCTATGCACATCAGAGGGTAGAAGACTTTTAATGGGATTGTGAATTTCACATAACAAGTGAGAGTGTCACCGGTTAGTTCACTCACCCTCTTTTATCAAGTTGTATGGTCCTTCTCTCTCTGAGATGCTGTTTGAGGTTTTCAGGGCACTCTTCTTGTTCTTCTCAGCCTTTTTGTTGGCTGTTTTTACTAAGGAAGGAAAAGACATTAATACAGGAACAGAAATAAAACTTGTTTTTCTCCATTTGCTTTGACAGGTCCAATTAAATTTAAAACTGCTGATTCATTGTTGTTAAAGGGTGTGTTCACACAGGACAAAACTTTGGCTGGATTCAGCCCTAACACACAAGGATAGATTCAGAATTGGGTCCCAAACCAAGAGACAATCTTTGGGCACAGAATTAGCAAACATACTCTAAATAAACCTAACTTACATTGCTCCTACATTCAATCACAGTATTTCCCCCACTCACAAGGGCTAAACAGATGCTCATTTAAGATATTTAATACAGTAATACAATACATAGTGTAAGATTACTGCCTCAAGATTTAACTCAGTCACAGGGGCACAGAGTCATGGAAGGGAGGCGTGTTCCTTTTATTAGACTGAGTGTCAGGTCAGGATCGGCCCCACGTGATAACAATCCTTCTCACATCTGAAAGTATTTATCCTCGTCTCATTCTGAGGACAGGGTAAAAATGTGGTTCAGCTTTAGTAAAATGCAAGGCTCTGACATATGATTATTTAGACGTTGGTGAGGTACAGACAATGTTCATGTCAGTAACAAAATAAACACAACAAGTAAATGTCCTGTATTTAAATTCTACTTACGTTAAACCACTACTTTTAGAGTTTTAAGTTTTTGTAGTGAAGCAAAAAAACAGCACTGCAAGGTTTTTCATCTGTTCCCTGTTTCCCCACGTTATGTAATGCTTTCAGATCAGTTAAGTCTCCATGCTACTCCAAAGTTATCAGATCATTTAAATTATGCCCAACAACAGGCTTTTGTTATGGGCGTGAAAAACAATCTCCAAAATGAAATAATTCAAGCTCTGCAATAAATTAGTTTTTTTGTTGTTGTTGTATTTATTTATGTATTCACTTTGGGCAGCAAAACACAGTTCTGACAATTTAAAAGTTGTTATGCTAAACATGTTAGAAAGCAAATGGAATTGAAAATGTATTCATTGCCAAAAGTTATTATGATGAAGATGAATGATTCTATTTCGGTTAACATGTGTGAAAGAAATAATTATTTTTCCACAATTTGACAGCGTATCTTACCAAAAAAGGAATAAAAAAGACATACTAATTTTACATTGTTAAAAAATTACTTACCGTTATTTATTTTAGATTTTTAAGATTTTGTGAAACTCAACAGAGACATACACATGTCCAGCACATCATTAAGTTCAGTTTTCTTTCCATAATTTAACCCCAAAACTGAAACGCATCTATATTTGACATTGGTCCTTACTTTACCAATTTACCAACCCCTAAATAAAAACCTGCTCTAGATCCTGCTGTCCTCAAAAAGTTTAAGCCTACCTCCAATCTGCCTTTCCTTTCAAAAATCCTGGAGAAGATTGTGCACAGTCAATTAATGGCGTTTCTGGCAGGCCATAATATTCTAAGGGTTTTCCAATCCGGTTTTGAAACGTTGCACAGCACAGAATCAGCTCTTTTAAGATTATTTTTGGACCTTTTTCACCTTTAATTTTTGACGGGACAGTTAGGTAAGAAAAGGGGAAGACATGCAGGAAATAGTCACAGGTCGGATTCAAATCCTGGACCTCTGCTTTGAAGCAGAAAGCTCTTGATACATGTGTGCCTGCTCTACCACTTTTCCAACCTGGCCACCTAATGATATATTTTTAGCTACTGATTCTGGTGACTGTGTTACTCTTGTGCTTTTGGTTTTAACGGCTGCATTTGACATAGTTGATCATGAAATATTCATCACACGTTTGAAGCAATGGGTGGGCATCAGGGGCATAGCACTGGAGTGGTTTAAATATTCCTTGACTGACCGAACTTTATGTGTTAACCTTGGTGACTGTGTATCCTCCACTGCTCCTCTCTCGTATGGGGTCCCACAGGGCTCAGTTCTTGGCCCTCTCCTTTTCTCTCTCTATTTGCTCCCACTTGGTTGATTTAGGAAGCATGGTATTTTGTTCCACGGTTGCACAGATGACAGTCAGATTTGTGTGCCTCTTAAAAAGAAAGATGCGTTCTTCTTCAGATTGCTACTTATTTTGATGAAATAAAGGCCTGGATGGCTCTTCACTTTTTAAATTGCAATGATGAAAAGACGGAAGTGATGGTTTTTTGTGGCACCACTTGGACCCCCCCCCCTTTAGATCTGGGTTCCTTGGCACAGTATGTTAAACCATGCATCAAAAACCTAGGGGTTAAAGTGGATCTGAAGCTTGAAGTTTGACAGTCAGATCAAGGATGTTGTCAAATTAAGTTTCTTTCACTTGAGGCAGCTGGCCAAAATGAAGCCAATACTTCAAGACAGTACTTTGAAACGGTAATCCATGCCTTTGTTACCACTTGGCTGGATTACTGCAATGCACTTTAAGTGGGGGCAAGTGGGTACTCCATCGCCCGTCTCCAGATGGTACAGAATGCTGCTGCATGTCTTTTAACTGGCACACGTAAACATGAGCACATTTCTGCCATTTTAGCCTCTCTCCACTGGCTGCCTATTCAATCAAGGATCCATTTAAAAAAAAAAAAAGAAATTGCTTTTAAAGCCTTGAATGGTCTTGCCCTGCGCCACCTTGCTGAGCATACATGCCCTTATGTACCTACACACTCTCTCAGGTCAGATGATCAGCTGCTCCTGAGTGTGCCTAAAACTTAGCGGAAACTCCAAAATTGTGGAATGATCTGCCTCTGCACGTTAAACAGGCCTCTTCTTTGTCTGTTTTTAAATTATGTTCTAAAACCCCACCTCTTCTCTTTGGCCTTTGACACCTAGCAAGATGTCAACTTCATTTAATGCATTTAATTGTTTAGTTTAATTACCTTTATTGGGCAGGCATTATTTTTACCCATGTTATCATGTTTTTTTTGTATTCTTGTATTTTTCTGTACAGCACTTTGGTCAACTTTGGTTGTTTAAAAGCTTAACAAATAAAGTTTGAGTAAATTGGAATTTCAAAGATTTAAATCATTTTAAATTATAAAGACATTCTCTTCATAAAAAATAAATAAAAGTGAATACAGCCAGGAAGGCCAAGTTTTTAAATATACAAGATGTGGAAATTATTAAAAAGATTATAAAGATTAGTGCAGCTTTAAGTAAAGTGCATCAATTAATCTATTTAGTTACTTCCCACGCCTTTGAGTTTCCAGTTTTTTTTCTACCATAAGCACACGGTCAACATGTAACTGGTAGTAAGCCTTCACGGGCCTCTAAGAAAAAAACAATTCATCTTGTTAACATGATGCAGTGTAAAGGAGATAAAACAAACAACTCTTATCAAAGGTATGCAGTGAATTCTTTACATGTCACTGTTATTACATATTCATGCTCTATTCCCACCTGCAGCAGGTATTCCTGCTGAGACACGTGAAGCCAGATGCCTGAAACATGAGGTCACTGTTACTAATACAGCTGCTCTAAATTATCTGCCACCAACCAACTGAAAGCCCTCACGCCTGTTACTTTCCTCCAATCACCTGGCAGGATCTCAAAAAAACCTAAAAACCTGCTACTGCATGTGCTGAGAGTCCTGTACAGAGTGCTTTAAGCTATGTACAGCACTGCTGTGTCTCGCTGCTGTTGGAAAAACGTGGGTTTCACATGTGTTCTGGACCCTGAATGCAACGCAGTCCTGACCTCTGCAGTGGGGGAGGCTGTTAATCCTGCTGAAGCCACACAGAAACATGGCTCTGATCTATGCGTGTGTGTGGGGGAGGCGGACTACCTGAGGAGGTCCTAGTTATTGTTTTTTCTCTGTACAGCCATTACCATGTGATTTGAATTGAATTGAAGCCTTAGGCCCGTTAGCTGAACCTGAGAAAACTTTCTAAATATTACCTACAACTTTCAACTCTGATCTTTCAGCTTTATGTTGTACTAAAAAGTCACTTTCAAAGCATCAGCCGAAACATAACATTTACACAAGTTTGACACAAAATGTTTGTTTTACTGTTTAACCCCAAAGCACATCCTTACTAATTCTATTTTCACTTTTGTTTTGTTAAAACATTAATTACCAGATAAAACTTAAATGATTAGCCATATACTGTCAACTATAGTGGCAACACTGACTTATTATGTCACTTCAAAAGTTTCAGCAGAACTTTAGTTTTCTTACTAAACCCTACTGTTGTGCTGATTGGTGGCCCATGACACTGTGAAGATGATTTTATGAAGGACTTCTAGAGAAAGAATGACGTTTTACTACAACACCTAAAAGCAACACTTACTCAAGTTGTCCTTCTTAAGAGATGGCAGGGCTTTTACCTGATTTTACTTCAGCTCTGTTTTTTTCCGTCTGCGTGCTGCTGTCTACTTTTCCCTTGGGCACTTTCTTGGCAGGCTTTTGGCTGGGTTGCACATGCCTGTCAGGTATCGAGGCCACAGGCTTCTCCAACACTTGGACCTGGTTATACTGCTCTCTTTTCAGCAGCTCATGCATGTAGTAATCCTCATCCTCACCGGCAGAGCCTTGGCTAAGGTCTGCAAGCCCCACAAGGAGACCCAGCAGTGCCAAGGGGGTTAGGAGGCATAGGTGCTGTCTTGTCATGACCCGGGGGATTATCTCCAGCTGTGAGTTCTGATGCCGTCTCCAGAGGAGCCTGCTGCTGCTGCCGGGCTGCGTCCCATCAACTGCTCCCCTTCCTCTCTCTTCCCACTCCAACGCAGAGAGTTTACAAAGTTCTCAGAGCGCTCCAAGTCACTGACGAAAGCAGCGGAGCCAGAGGGTCCATAGACGCCTCAGTCTGAGAAAAATGCAGTGAGGGAGGGAGAGCAACAGAGAGCAGGAGATGAGGGAGAGGAGGCAGGGAGACAGACAGCACAGTTGTCTCCTTTAGATGCTGGCAGGTGACTCAAAAATAAACTTTTTTTTCTTTCTCTCTCATAGATTTAAACCAGCCCAGGCTGCTGCTGACACATTGCAGAGTCACTGTATGGACATTGGCTTTGTGTGGGTAGAAGAGAAATAGGAATAGAAAAATCTCTTGACACATTTAGGATCTGCTTTCATCTCCATATCCTCCCACTCTGTCTGGGGCAGGCTTTAACCAGAGGAAAGTTTCTTCTTTTCCTGCGGGGGAATCAACTCGGGCACTGCTCTTAACCAGTTTGCAATTCTGTGTCCAAAGAAGAAGCAGAGCTGGGTTTCCTGATCTACACAGGGGTGTACTTTTTTTTCAAACTTGCACAAAATATGCATTGCTAAATAAACAGCAGAGGTTATCGTTATCTGCCCTGAACAGTAAATCACACTGGGTGTACAGCTGTCAGAGTTTAGTAAAAAAGTGCACTTATTGCATTGAATGTCTCCTAACACCACATCATTTCCCTTTACAGGGAAAGTTAATTAACTTGTTGCTCTTCTTCAAGCTGCCTCATTGGCTGATGCTGCTCGTGTTTCAGCCAAGACCATTTTAGTCTCTGCAGTAATTTACACGTTAACAATCGGCTTAGATTGACCTGAACAAACGCTCTGTGGAGCGTCCGGGCACGTTCTAACACAGGGATGAAGCGATGCCCCGTGTGTCACACCTCATCACATCAGCGCCGTCTGTTCCTTATGAAGCTCTTTCTCTACTCTTTGCTCTTTGCTCTTTCTCTCTCTCTCTCTCTCTCTCTCTCTCTCTCTCTCTCTCTCTCTCTCTCACAAACACACACACAGCAGCTGATGGAGTCTTACTCTCACAAGAAGACAAAGCCCAAAACCAACACACTCCTTATTAAAACCATACATGAGTTAGACAAATCAGTTCTATCTGGCGTTTAAGAAGCGCTTGGAGTATTTCTAAGCAGAGACTATGATGTCTAGCCTTGGGCCTCAAATATTTAGTCATGAGGAGAAGTGGGATTCCACTAAACATTTGCACAACTAATAGGTACAGTTTTGGACATTTCATCAACCTAAGGCAAGACAAACTAAGGCAAAGATAATAATCCCACAACAAGCTTGGAGCCCCGCCTGGATGCTGCCCAATTTAAATGAACTGGTTCATTACACACAACTGTGGACAGGCATTGCATACAGAGAAGTCTAAATTGGTTGTTTGGATATCAGACTTTACACCTAAGACCATAGCTTCTGAATGGTGGCTAAACGAGACTGAGGCTGCAGGCTAATCACAGAACAGCAGGATCCGGAGTGGGTGGACAGCTCGAGGCGAGAAGACTCCAGGCTCGGCTCTTACAGTCTTTTGTAGCAGGCATTCACTGTTCGCCCACTCTTCAAGGCTACACCCATCCTGAACTGTCTGGGGGGGAAAGTGAGGGAGGAATGATGCGGGAGCATTTAACATCATAGGCTTTGACACAAGAAATGTCCTTCCTCCCACCACGTACACCTTAAAACAACCACAACTTTGAAGTGTCAGGTCTCTTTAAACGCACGACTACACTGTGGCTGTGACGCTTGGATGCAGGTCCACATTACAGGAGTGATTACTTGATGGCATTGTGAAGGATTTCTAAACCAGTCTGTCTTATCACCACCATGTGAAGATCGTAACGTGACAGATTTGGCTGTTTGTTGTGGTTTAAGGACACCGACCACAAGGACTGAATGGGTTCTGTGATGCTCATAATTTTTAGGTGCTATTTGACCAAAATCTTAACTCTTGTTCTCAGTTCTGTTGTCAATTTATGTTTTCCCTATTCACAAAAATACAGCCATAAGGTTCTTTTGAATGCTAGCTTTATTTCTGTCCTATTCAGATGACTGTAGTTTGGTTTATTCCCTCCATGCATTTTTTTATTTCCTGCCTTCAGTTTAAAATGCTGCACAACCTGAACCAGTTATTTAGTCATTTTTCCAATGGTTACCAGTGAATAATGCAAAATACATAAACCCAAGCCAATTGTTTCTGAGATCCTTGGGGAGGGCCCTTCTGGCATTTCCAATCAGTCCCTTTTTTTTGCTTTTCATTGGTTTGATGTCATCATTCTCAAACACAACTCATAACGGCAATTTCTGAGGTTTGAGATTAGGCAACTAAAGGTTAGGAGAAAATCTAAACTATTAATCAAGACTATGCATTGTATGTAAATTCCTTTCTGTTCCAACACAGGAATACAACAAGAATACATATTTGTTAAATTAGATAATGTTTTGCAAGGTACAAAATCAAATAAAACCCCAAAACTAAGATGAACCATATACTGTATATGGACCATATTTATCTTCCACTGGCTGCATTATCTCTGCCTTTCCACAAATGGCTTTTACTAAATGTATATACTGTGGTTTAGAAGATACTTAGACATGGACAACAGTCATTAAAGCATGAAATTTTCGGTCAGAAACAGAATCTTCTACATTCAAATACCTGTTATAGTCTGAAGCAAGCAAATCAAACAGTCGCTTATCAGGCTGTGGAGCCGAGCAGCTTGAGGCAGGGATGTTGTGACAATAGCTGTCTTCTGAGTGAAGAACACCCAAGGTGGGAGAGTGATGGCTCCTGCCTTTCTCCATAATCTCTTATAGGGAGAAAATCCCCGACTGAATTCTCATTAATTGGACATCAATGCCCAGAGTGACAGGTTAGAGGCCTAGTGGCAAATACCTCCCTGCTGCTGCTTTGCCACCTCGTAATTGATGAAAATGGGGGACTGGTTTGAGACACGGAATCAGTGGGTGGAAAAAAATAATGCCTAATGGTATTGTACTGTCAAGCTGTACATGGCAAGTCCAAACGTTCCCAGACAAACAATGTGTGGTTAGTGACAATTGGGACTTACAGTGAGGAATTTAAAAAAGCAAATGCAATATCAAATACTGACACTTTTTAAACATAACAGATTAAAGTCAGTAATGGACACACAGGGGCTTTCAAGTTTTTTCCTTTTCACTTGAGGGGAGGCTCTGATTAATGTATGTGTAATCTCACACATTCTGCACCGACAAAACTGTACGAATGCAAACACATTTTGTGATCATCCATCAAACAAAACCTTGAGTGTGTCAAACTGGCTTGTGTCCAATATTTCTAATAAATTCTGAAGTTATGAGTTCAATGAGGACAAACAGGTACACCCCTGTTAGACAGGGACAAACCTGCCTTGTCTTGTTGTTTATTTTTCACATGTCCGGTGTAATGTAATGCAACACATTCATGGATCCAAAAAGTGGCAGATTACAACCTTGGATTTACCACTTTAAATCATGTGCATTTCATTATAGATGAAGCTCAACTCCTGGCGTTGGTGATGTGCTGACAGGCAGGGAAACTGAATATGTAAGCTAGATCTTAGTTTATCTTAAACTGTAAGACAAATTGGCTGAATTTCCCTACAAGGATGGATGACAATGGTGCTGTCAGTGTTTGAATTTCATGTTGATGCTTTGGACACTTTAATGACATAGACCAGGGATAAACAGGCCTATTGCATTGTTCTTCCTAGACTAATATTTGGAGGTTCAAAAGGCATATCACGTTGTTTCCAATGTCATGGATTGTAAAATGAACGTTAAAAAATCAATCAATTCCTGCATAGCTCCGGTTGTATACACTTCAAAACTTGGCTCCTGTGTCCATGGAAACTGTGTGAAACGTGGTGACAATCAATTTGCCGGCACACGCAGGGCAGTATGCTTTGAGTCTTGAAATCTGTGTCTTATGTTCTTCTGGTATCTTTCTGGGAACTTAAAAAAATCCCTACCTGCCTTACCAGCCATGTCAAAGGCAGAAGCCATTTTTATTGGTTCGATTATAGTCATTACATTCTATGTTTTGACGTAGCAGGATATCGCCGCATGATAGTCAGTTGGTAATCTTGCTTGGCTGTGTAATGCTGAAGCAGATTTCAGATGTTCTGAATCAGGTTCAGTTGATCTAGTTTGATTGGTTGTTTTTTTTTGTCGACATTTTTGGATAACACGTTATATTAACCACTGCTAATAAATGGTAAATTGATAGTTAATTAAACTTAAAGTTTATAGTTATTTTACTGTTATCTAACAACTAAATGGAAATTCTTAATGTTTACTAATTATTAGTTATGTTATAATTTGTTATTTCTAACTGCTTGTTTTTGCTCACATTATAACATTTTAAGAATTTGTTGGTTATTGATAAATTGTTTATAAACCATTAATAAACATTATTTGGATGACTATAAGAATCATCTCTTTTATAGATTGCCAAAAAAGATTTAATGGGGCCAAATGAATGTTACTTGATGCTTTATAAACATTTACATAAGATTACTTATTAACTTATTATTATGAGCATTAGTTGCAACTTTACAATAGCCATCCAAATAATGTTTATGGATGTTCACAAAACAATTATTAACCATTGACAATCTAATTATATATGGATGTATAAACTTACTATTTTATATTACACTACTCTATTGGTAAAATACCATACATTAGGCTACAACATTAGCAATATCAAATCATAATTGTATTGTTTGTTGACAGTAAAATAAGTATTAAATGGAGTATAACTATCATTTATTAGCAATGGTTACAAATAAAATGTTACCACATTTTGTATCTCCTAATTCTGTTCAGCACAGTAAGATGCTTTTTTGCCACATACAAAATCAAAACAGATTCAAAACTAATATTTTGGGAAATTGCAGTAATGGAACCATTTCTACTCAAGAAAGAAAACCCTCTAAAGTATAGTCAGGGATGCATGATGACTGTATGATATCTGTCTTTTATACTGGCTACAACCTACTTTTATAATTTTCTACTTTTTGCATTGGCTCTGTCCAATTATAACAATACTTTATGATCCCTGCTGAAACTATTGCATTTGTCGTAGTCCTGCAATGTGGGACAATTTATTGTTGTTTTATTATTGTTGGCTGGACTCCCCTTTGGAGACCTTAAGGTTATGAAAAAGCTCTTTATCTATTGAGCGCATATTGAGACCTCAAGCTCCGTGGTAACATACGTCAGATTGACTTCTTGGTGGCCTGGATCCCGATGCGTTTCAGCATATCCGCCCCCAGTTTCCTCCTTGAAAACGTTCCTTTCCTGAACACCTGTGTTTCTAATTTGTTGTCCACGTTCACGCGGCTGGGCCAGGTTCCAGCTGAATGTGATCAGAACAGACCAGATGTTCACATCTAATAACACTATTTAATTTGCATTGCAAGAGAATCCTGATAAAAGCCTGAATTTACATGTTATTAAAGTTGATTTAGCTCGTTTGTTTTTTTACAAGTTTGTTCGTCTGTACTACCATGTTAGTTTTTTGCTTTCCAAACCTATTGTTTCAGGGAAATAGAAATCATTATCTTTGACTTTGTTGACCCATTGATGACAAAATTAAAAGGTTATCAATCTCTAACATACTAAGGATTTCTTCAATGCACCAACAAGGTTTTGATAATACAGCTGTGCTCAGCATGTTGACAGTGAAGTAGTGGTGCACGTTCTTTGGGCACCCTGAAGGACATCTGGTAGGTTAGCTGCTGTGAGGGGACTGTCCACCCAGACACAGATGTAACCACATTAGAATTCTGTACTGTCCTTGTTGGGAAATGCTTGGCTGGACTCTAAGGTGGGAGTTAATGCAGAGCAACAACCCTGGATCCATTAAACCTTGTGGAACAATGACAAAACTGCAAGGGCACAAGGGGCCCAGGAGGAAAGAAAAAAAACTAAAAAGAAACATCTGGTTTAGCGCATTGTCCATTGTTAACAGTTTGGTCTGATAAAAATAACTGTATCAATAAATTCAGCCATATTGCTTGCCAAGAGTAAACAGAACGTGTCCTCATGAACGGGTTTACATGTTATATGTTAACAATTCGTATCATACCCAAGGAATTACGACCGCTGGTGGTTCACGTGATGACCGATCACATGACCTTTAAGTTTAGCGGTCTTTAAAGTTAAAAAAAAGGTTACTAGAAAGGCGGCTACAGAGCTCTTTTTATACAGCCGCAGTCAAGATGGTGCACACAGCAATCAATACTTGAAATACATAGGAATCACAGTTTACTACTTTTTGTAGCTTTATGGTTCATGAGAAAAGCATGAATTGAACCATCAGATGACAAATAATTACGATGCAAATGTGCAAGAAAAGGAGTTCTTCAGGTTTAAGACATTTCCAAAGATTTTGTCTGACCATAACTATTAGTTTTAAAAGAGCCTGCAACAATGTTTACAAGTATGATGCCCAAAAATATATAAAGGACTGCAAGATTTTGACAATGCCATCACATTTGCTTTGCTTAGTCGACTGTGTGAAGAAAGAAGCAGGGCAGTCAGTGATCACTACGCCAGGGACCATTTTTATTTATGTGTCCAAAAGAGATAAAATTGCATAGCACAGTATATCACAAACAGATGTTTTGGGTTGAACCCTTAATACCCCACAAATGTTAGGAAAGAGAAGTGAGCAGGACTTGCAGAACTCTTCAATGTTATATCCGTAGCTTACTTTTAGATTACTGTGGGTAATTTAATATAATCATCGCTATATTAGACATTTTCTCTAACAAATCTCACCCACGTTTTTATTAAAAACCTGTATTTTATTTATTCCTGGATTCCTAGCTCGCTCCATCCCCAGTGGGCATAACTGAGCCTCACAACTGGCAAGCTATCAGAGCACTCAATCAGCATGATGGATAGCAAATGTTTGTTGCATAAACTTTGTTTATCCAAATCTTTCTTTCTTGTTATCTCAAGACACTCTCCATTAATCATTGACAACAATGAGACACAGAGCTGTGATTCAAAATGTTTTTTTAATTTTCACTCAGCTTGTTAAAAAGGATCATGGAAGAGTTGGCAGGAGTTGTAGTGTTCATGACATTGTTGGTGGCCTTTGAAAGCATTTTCCACTCTCATGCTCAAAGGTCTTAAACTTACTTGGTACATAGTCCACATCCTTGATGTTCCACTCATGGGATTGCCGGATCCATGTATTTTCTGTTAATCTTCCGCTTTCTTTGTGTTGGATTTTTTAATTTGGTGGATTAGTGAGGACTATTGTTGACTGCACCTTAGATCCCTGCAGGATAAATTGAGACAGCTAGCTGGACAATCTTTCCAATCTGAGTTTTAAACCAGAACACATTTTCCTCCCATCCCCAAATGCTATGTGGAGTAGCCAGACCTCCTCCTTCAGCACGCTTTGGAGGAGGGTCTGGCAAGGCGAAACTACTTGGTACACAACTTGGACACCAGAGTCAAACATCCCTCACATTAAGAAGTCCCACTCCCACACCACAATGGAATTTCATTAAAGCCTAATCTGACAGAGGGCTAAAGTAAGACAAGAAGGAAGAGCAGAGAAGCTTATTGATGAGGAGTGAAAAGAGAAGTGTTGGGAAAGACATTGGAGACAGCAGCCTCTCTGCTAAAGCCATGCTTTAAAGCTTATCCAAACTGACAGAGGAGAAATGAACCTGGGGACAAGGTTTTGACCAGTCACATCCAACATCCTGTTGTGAATCCCATAAATGTGACCTGAATGTGACAGCCTACCTCCATCTTACGGGTTCAGGGATGCTATCGCCTTGCCGTCTGCATCTAGACTTCTTTTTTCCACAAAGGAGGGTTTATAAAGCAACAAGGACGTTTTCTAATGTTCACATCACTTATTTTTAAGTGAGAATTAAATTGCATCTCGATCTATACTGACATTCTGAGAGCCCTGGAGCCTCTTTATGGACAAATGGTGGGGGCTACTTGGGAACCCGTTGGTCTTGAAATGAGCAAACCCTGCTTTTCGATCTCTTAAAGGATAGGGTTGGCAACATTTCTTATGCTACTGTTTGTCATTGTATGAGAATACCAAAACCAATAAAGCTTTGATATAGTTTAATTTAAAACAAAGGCTAACCAATTTCCTAAAACAGATGGCCATTGTATTTTAAGTAATACTACTCAAACATAAGTAGCCTACCCTAAGTAGGCTACTGTAGTGTATATTTATGCTGATTCATTCATCGCCATGTATCTATATCTTAAACTCTGTTTATTTTAAATAATCCATAGTGAACAGCTTTCATTGCACAAAGGAATAAGCAAGCTTTATATTAACACCTGCTGTTAAGGTTTCCTTTAAACCCACGTGTTTAGTGAAGATTGACAAAAATGAATGGATGGAAGCAGCCTGGGCGATATTAGGATCAGACCTTTAGGGGGGCTCTGCCCTTATGAGAATGTGACTTGAATACAGTGCCTTGCAAAAGTGTTAACCCCGCTCTCTGCTAAATCAGTAATTTTATTATCTGATAATCTCTGATAATTTGACACAATGTTAAAAAATTCTGCAATTTCAGCTGCTTACGTTTCAATTAGGGTTCTAATCTAACTTCTTCTCTGGGACTAGCAACGTTGAACTTCACAACCGTGTTCAAGCCCTTTTAACTGGTAATTGTTTGTCCTCTGTCACTAACAGACAAGTTCACAAACTCTAATTTGAAGCACTAATATTGATTTATCAAAAAAAAAATTATCGTTATAATTTTTAGGGGGCTGAGATAAAATTTAGGAGAGAGTCTAAAATCACCAATGTATTGAAGAAAATAATTGGCCTAATTGGCATTTATATTGTAGCTTCTTTAGGACGACTAGTGTAGCTCCACTCACACACGTAGGCCTACCCCCACTTCTTGCAGCATAACTCGAGCGCATCTTTTGCAGTAGACCTACCGCGAGGAGGCGGCCTGTTTCAATCTCATGCGCGTTTGAGAAACTCTCATTGGAATGTACGGGGCAAAATGGCGCCCAACGATGGATCCAGTTCGCTTAATACATCCTTGATTTAAACTGTCACTGCCACTCTTTGTATCAGTCAGGCTACCGTGCAGCTCTTTTGTTAACTCTGCTAAAAAAAAAAAAAAACTAGCTGCTACGTTGACACATTTTATGTCAACATTTTATAAACAAGCTAGCCTGCTAACAGCCTTGCTAACAGCATGATTAAGAAATAGTTTGCTGCCAAGATTCAGTGATACAGTGTCAATAGGATAGTTGCCTACAGGTGTTGGTGCTATCAGTGATTAGCGTTAGCTAACTCTCTTCACCAAACTCCACTTTATATTAACCTTCATGTCTCCTGTCCTGGAACCATTGCAATTCTGTCCCCTAAGAACACAAAACCGGGAATAACTTCTTCTCTTCGACAGGGTAAGTTTGTAATGCTATTGCTAACATCAATTCGTGTTAATTCGTTGCTGGATGACTTGGCTGTGTTTAGTCGCTGTTTTTAGCTCAATAGTCATTTTAAGCTAGGCTGCTAACGTTAAGGTCTCTTCTAAATACAGAGAAAAGTGGTTTCATTTCCTCCATTTGGGGGTTGTACACTATCAAGTCACTCTAGCTAATGTCCTTAATGTTGATACCAAACACAATATTTTCTGTAATTGGGTTTTCTTAATTTTTGGAAAATGCATTATCAATTGTTCATGCATGTTAATTTATAATGATGAGTTTGTGAATCGTCGTTGTGGGCTGAATTGGCTTTGCTGATTGGTTGTTGCCTTGTTTTCTGGGGAAAGGGCTTACTGTAATTGAGGGTCAGGCTGTGTATTAGCTATAGAGATGTAAACAGTCTTAACATATCTTTTTATCACATTTTCTCCACATCCTTTATGTTCTGCTAAGCATTAGCAAAATATTTCAACTCAAAAGACCATCTGCTGAGCTGCTGTTTTATGGTTGACACTGCTGCTACTACACTTAATGCCAATAATTTCCATGTAGGCCTACTGAGCTTTATCTGCTTTTGATACGAATAAGTTGGTAATATGTGCTGCAGATGTCACGTGTTATAGCATGTTGCTTCATGATGGATTTCTGGGTTAAAATTTGCCCATCTTAATTCACCGGATAGTTTAAATACAAAGGCTGGAGGTGTTTTATTTGGGAACATGAGAGTCTTCACATTGAAGGTTATGGGTGTAGTGTATTTCTTACATATTCTGAGGTGCCCTTTGCTCTGCAATGCTGCTCCTGCCTGGTCATCTTGCAAACTCAGCTGTGTGCACACGCTTTGCTGTTGCCACCCCAGCATACACCTGTAAGGCTCTAAAGTTCCCGGGAATGAAGTTTATTATCATTGCTGCCCAATGTCTGCTGTTGTGTACTTGGTGTATCCCTGTGGGACATGATGTGGTTGGAGGCTACAGTAGACGCTTAAAATCAACTTAATATTACCATTAGAAATCTGTTGTTGACTTGAATATTATTTTGTAAGACAGACAGCTAGAATACTGCCTGAAATAACACTTGTCAAATTCCAATGCCAACAGGTTGTATTTTTGGGAAACTGAGGACAAAATTCAGCACAGAAGCAACGAAATGTGAAATAGTGGGATCTTAGGCTAACTGTGTGTCTCAAAATGTCTCTGGAGTTTTCTCAGCGGCAGTAGTTATCCAGTTTCCTGTCAGTTACCGTATCCTGATACAGCCCAGACTAGGATGAAAGAAGTTTTGATAATGTTTGTGAATACCAAGGAAATTGAAGTTGGTTGGAGGCTCTTATTGAAGCGGAACTACTTCAGCCAGATGGACCGTCCAACTCCAAACAAAATATGCAAATGATTTGCAGTGACTTTTCTTCCCAGTCAGATTGCCTTGATTTCAGTGAGAAGGAAGGAGTCGAATTTGCTGGCATTTTGAGATTGTACAGTGAAGGAGCTGAGTTCCCTTAATTCTTTTTTTAAACGACAACAAGAAGAATGGGATCTTGTGCTGTTCAATAAATCTGTGTGATTGCAGGATCCTCTTAATTATAAAAGGTTTTCCAGTGGTCTTTGATTCAGTTTTCCTCGAATTGAACTCAATTCAATATTATTGTCATTGATACAATGTGCAGGCACATATGTAACGAAATGTAGGTCACAGTCTCCATACTCCAACAGTGCACATACACAGTAGATTAAAAGCCATATTGAAAAATGAGACATGACTAATGATGGGTGATTTTATTTTCTTTCCTCTCCTTTTTCTCATATAAAATTTAGGAACATTTTTCTGTTTGAAGCACACTAAATCATCCAGATGTTGTTGCTAGCGAAATGTTTTCATTTAGCTGTTGCCATAACTTAATAAATTCCTTAAGTCTAAGTTGCAGCTGTACATTGGTATGCATTGTCTGCCCTCTGGTGTAGAGAAAGTGTATGTTCCAACTTCAATATTTCAGAATGTCAAAGTTTTATATTTCCTAAATTGTTCACAATTGCTTGACAGTGTTTTCAAACGCATGAAATGGGGTAGCCGTGTTTCTTTCTAAGGTGTTCAAAAGTTTTAGTTTCAATTACCAAATTAATTTGCAAGGTTTAATAGCTTCCAATCTCGAAAATGTAACTTCATCTTGTTACCTATTGGTAATTATTCAGTGTGGGAAATCCCACAGTCTCTACAAAGCTATAGTTCAAATTGGCGGGCTGACTAAACAGGGAAGGACTAGAAATTCTGTCTGATGTCCTCTGTTTTTTTTTTTTACCGTATATTAACAACAAATTGCTCCACAATATGACTACAGACTATCACATCACTTATTTTGTTGGTAGCCGTTGTTGTATAATCACAACATTACACTTGCAATTAATGTTTTCTGATTAAAAAAAGGAGGAGGTAAAAACAATATTACTTACTACTCTAAATGCTCTAAATTCATTAGTCATATTTCATATCCATAAATGCAGCTTTCGAAATGATAGATTAAAAAGATTTAGCCTATAATAAAAAATATTGGTTATCCTTCTTATCTAAATTTGAGATATTAGATCCCCTTCTAAAGAGAGGCATGACAACCTTTTATTGTAGCCTACTCTTCTGTGGTCTCATGTTATAATTGTAAAAGTGTATTCATTTTTGTATTATGTGAGTGGCTTCATTGTTGAGCTATATTTGTTTCACTTGGCATGTGGTTTTCTGTTACGCGTGTCCTTTTTTTACTGTTAAGAATTTGCAAATGAAGCATAAAAAAAAATGTAAGCCTTCACAGGTTTCATAAAATAAACAACAAACGTTAACATCAGGGAGACAACTTTAACATCCACAAATATGACAACCATAGGCTAAGTATGGCTTTCATTGATTTAGAGTTTAAATGGCATTCAAATTATTACATCGTTCTCAAAAACTTAACCATGACTTTATTTAGAAAATAATTTGGGATTTTGTATTCTGACCCTCTTAATTCACCGTGTGACACGCCCAGGTGGGAGACGGGAAGTCTCCAGGCTGCAGCCATACACTCTTGAGAATGCTTCAAGAACCAATACCAATAGCAAAGCATTCGGCCGTTGCAAACAGACACATTTTGAGTGGGCTCTGTACTAGTAGTGGTGATGACGGAAGCTTTTAAGCTTGCATCTACATGTGATGTCCAGTAGAGGGTGGTGTTGTTTCACTAAGCTTCTGCTTTGATTAGATGACTATTCAGCTTGCACTATGGAAGTACACTTAGGAGACTGAAACTGTGATCAAGACACATTGTAAGTTTTTATATCTGCTCGGATATATTCCAGCTATGTTGGGCAAAAAAGACAGACTATTATGTCTGTTTGTAATTAATCCAACCAAATAAAAAAAATAAAAAACTTCTCAACTGTTTTCAATAGCCTTGAATTCCCTATTTATTATTGTACAACTGGTCACAAGAACAAACAAAAAAATCAACACCTGACATCTTTCTTAGTTTACACACACACCCACACACACACACACACACACACACACACACCATCCTCTCTTGTGCTATTTTCTATCTTTGATTCATCTCTGCTTTTATAACTTAGAAAATAATTTAAATTAAAACACTTTTTTTGCATGGGCACTTGAAAAAGATGATGCTCGATCGAAGGGGCTGGCTGAACCATCAGTGGTTTCTTTTACTGAAGTAAGGGGGAGGTGGGTTGTTCAGAGTTTAGAGTTCTCCCAGAGGAAGGAGTCATTCCGCAGCACTTTGGCCAATTTCTCGTTGAAAGGCGTGTAGAAATCTCGCAGGATCTCTTTAGTGATGGGCAGCATGGGTCCCAGGTTTTTGTCAGCTGGTCTCCGGGTGTTTGACGCTGGACTTCTTGTGATCTCTGACTCTATATCTTTTGTTGGCAGCCCTATAGAAACACAAACATACACTTCTTCAAATCCCTTCTCTCTGGGCATCCCAGATTTTGCTGCAGCACTAAACAAACGTGAAGAAAAATACAGTAACGGACTCTGAGGTGTCACTGTGTATCAGCAGTGCTCTGAACAGGAGATTTGACGCTCTGGGAGGTAATAGCATCTTGGCTGGGGATGGCAGCTCTTTGAAGAGCTAAGTCAGAGCTTTGGGGCAATTTAACTGGGATGAACCAGTGAGACAAAGGGGCTTCCAGACTACAGGGCAAAACGGAATATCCAAGAAACTACAATTCTGATACTGAAAATATAGAAGGTGTGAGAACGTTCAGAACCGTATCATAAGGGGATTTAACTCTTCTCTAAACTATCAAGCTGTACACAACTTAAGCAAAATCAACAGAATTTTGTAATGCGGTATGCTCTTTGTTAACATGGTATCGAGTGTGGAGTATGTTGTAACTTGCACGCACTCATGGACAGCTTTGATATATACCAGACCTACAGGTATATGTTAAGATATACACTGCAGTATTTTAGTTTACAACCGTTTGGGATTGGTAACACCTTGCCAAAAGCACAGCATCAGCCATGTCCACCACCCAGAGATACAATTTGAAGACGAAAGTGTAAAAGGCAAACACACTATGTTCTGCTGCCATCTAATGGTAGGGTCTTTGATGCTTTCATGCTTTCCATGGAGTTGGGCACTCTCCTCCTCCTGCGCTCCGTAGCAGACAGTGTGACGGTGAGACAGCGCCAATTAAACATTAAGAACAAACATAAGATTTTAGTTGGATTTTACAAGGTCTTTATGGAACAAGTATCACTCAGTGCAAGCACAAATAACACTGCTGGATTTAATCTTCATGATAACGTAGATGCTATGGAGAGAAAAAAACGTGCGTGATGCATCAATACTTTAGAATATTAAAAGAAATTATTATTCCCACATTTACTTTCTGCAGTTTGACATCAGTTCACGACCTCACCATCTGCGTCACCAATTCTCATTGTCTCCAAAATGTGTGTGTACGCATGGGTCAGAGTTTGCGTGGATGACTGCACAGTCTCTCTTTGAGTTTGTCTTTTTATAAATCAAAATCTTTGCATGGTAAGTGGGGTTCACACATTTTCAGCCCTGTTTTGTGCGTACGCCACATTTATAGATAAGGCTGCAGGTCATATTTCATATGTTGGGATGTGTTGCTTTACTCACCCAGGTTAAGGAAATCAAAGACTTTGTGCATTGTGTATTTCCTGTTAGAGGCATGGTCTTCCAACCTCAGGACCAGAATCTGTTCCCTGTTGAAGACGGTCATCCAGTCCATTAAGTACACGATGTACAGACCAACTTGCAACCTGACCTAAGGGCACAAAACCGGAGAATCGATGTGAGATAACAAGCCCTATCCAAGAAAAGTCCTCAAGTGGGGGGACATGGCGGGGGTGTGCATGTTTTGAACTTCTCTTGAGTAGATGAACAGTAGGAGGGAGGGGAAGTTGGAGGGAGGGAATGCCACCAGCGTTCTCTTTCATCCTCCCCTTGGGTTTGGGCTGCTGGGTAATGGCGGGCACTGTGTGGGCATTAAACATGTACTGGTGTTGTGCTGTGAGTGGTTGTGGGATTTAAGATCTAGAGTTTTACTCTAGAATGGGGAAACCTGCATTACCACCTACCAGTGGACCAGCTACTCACTTTTTACCCCTACATGTTGTTTAGTTTTAAGTCCATTATTGTGATCTCTTAATCAAGTACTTTATCTAGTCTCTCAAATGTGAGGATGTGTTGCTTCTCTCCGTTTACATAACTGTTAATATTTGAGCGTCTTTGAATTTTGGGCTGTTGGTCGGACGAAACCAGCAATGAGGAGATGTCCCCTTGCGCTCCGGGAACTTGATGGTCGTTTGACATTTTCTTGATTAAACCAAATAAATTCATAACAATCCAAAACAAAAAAACTTGATTGGAAATTGGAAATCCTTTGGTAGATTTCACCACAGCGTACTTGCAAGTAGCCAATTTCCTTTTGAAGCGGTCTTTTAGATTCCTATGTGACCAATCATTGCAGAACATTAGGCGTAAACAAAATACCTTGTTAATGGGAAAGGAATTATCTTTGTGTCCTTTTGCCTCTTTAGCAAAACCGAAAGGCCTTTTAGAATACATGATTGCAAGCCAGACCGGCAACTTCTCTTTTTGTTAAATCAATTTGGTGCAACAGTGAAGTCCAATCGTGTTCTCCTGCTGGGAGTGTTTTATTTGTCTTTTCTCCCAAGACTCTAACCTGAGCTCTTACACTTTTATCGAGGAGCCACAGGCATGAGAGGCCGCTGTAAGGACAGCTGTAATGCTTTTCACATGGTCTCATAGCTCTGAGTAGATATTAGTGGATGGACAATTAGGTCAGTGAATACTGAGCATGCTCCCAGAGGGCCATAAAGCCTGTCAGTGGCAGTTCAAGAGGAGGACCTCTGAGTACAAGGCAGCCTGGAGGGGGAGCCCTTTTACTAAGAAGTTTACACCACTGGTAAACTAGTACAAAGATAGGCTCTAGACACTGCCCGGTTTAATAGTTTAACAGTGTTGGTAATCCCCTTCGTATAGTCGGCTATGCAAACTTTAGCATGTGCAATTGAAGTGTGGATTTTGCTCCATCTGTTTTTCACTCCCCTTTTGTGTTTCTTTCTTCCCACCAGGTCATACGCAGGTCGCTAAATTGCAGATTTCTGTGGGGCTGTGAGACAAAGCAGAAGCAAGGGCGCACTCACTGGCATGGCGTTGTTGATAGTAGTGTTGTACACACACGAGCGCATTGTGTTCTCGGTAAGGCACCCCTCAAATAACTGCAGCGACTCTGACACCTTCTCGTGGAAATCCTCTGCAGACTTGTTGGCAATACCAAAGTAAAGGTAGTCAGAGTAGAGCCTACAAGACAAAAGAGATGCTCTGTAAACAAATGTGAACGTGTAGGTGACATGACTCTGTCTTTTTTTTCTTTTTTTAGGTTTAGCAGATATTTTTAGATGAAGTGGGTTAACACCGTTTTTTTACCCGTATTTTGTCTTGCATCAAAAATCAGTTTCCCGTAGCAACATAGCCCCGACCGTCATAGTTTACAGTAAACAAGACGCGGTTGCAATGTTTACATCTCAGAAAATGTTTTCATTGGCACAAAGTGAAGACATAAATTTATGGATTTCTTTCATCTTGAGAAGCTAATGACTTAACTGAGTGGTAATCCATAGACTAGATTGGATAGCTATTGCACTAATAGTTTTATTTTGTTCTGTAAGTGATCACCATTGAAAAGATGCAGTATTGGGATCTCTTCATGGGTTTAGTTTCACCACATAACAATATTCAAATAAGTCATTGAAACCAGTTTAAAACCGGTTTTAACGGAGGACATTCTTCTTCAGCTGGATATATAAATGATGGGCAACTAAACTTCCAAGCATAAATGTGTGATAAGGAGAAGATATTGATTTGTGAATAAGTTGTATGACAACATGCATAAATATTGTTAATACTATTCAATTTTATTTATAGTGTCTAATCATAACAAAAGTTATCCCAAGATACTTTACAGATAGAGTAGGTCTAGACCACACTCTATAATTTACAAAGACCCAACAATTCCAGTAACTCTCCCAAGAACAAGCATTTGGTGTGACAGTAGTGAGAAAACTCCCTTTTACTAAACAAAAGTAAAGAGGAATGTGAATACTGATAATCAATAACGAATATCAATAATTCATTTCAACAGTACATTACAATATTTGGACAGAAACAATTATAGAGAGCATGTAAATTCTCTGAAGTAAAAAATCAATGTTAACACTTAACAACATGAGTATTCCCCCTTGCAGGCAGTAAGTCCACAGCTCTGATAAAGGCATCACAATGGATGCAGGTTTATTCCCTACCATTATACAACTTGGACGCAGGGCAGGGCCTAAGCGCTTTTGCGCAACGCTTAATGGAAATCGGCATCTTCTGCACACACGTCACATGGTGGTTCACGCACACAGCAGCACAGTGTCACAGCCAAACACACACACACACACACACACACACACACACACAAACACACACACACACAATGCATGTTTCACACACAATGGCAGCAGCAGCCTACTAGTTAGCGATGAGAGAGAGAGAGAGAGAAATGGATGTGTGCGTGTCAATGAGTATGAAGTTGTAGTTGTGAGTAGCAGTCCAGTCTGGGTACAGTTCAGCTGTCAGTGAATAAATGACCCAAGCCACGTGGATGTCCTCATAGAGCCTTCCTCTGATGACATAAACGATGTCATCACTTTGGCGCACAACAGTATAACTTCGGCTTAAAGGTCCCATGACATGGTGCTCTTTGGATGTCTTTTTATAGACCTTTGTGGTCCCCTAATACCATATCTGAAGTCTCTTTCAGGAGAGAGCAGGATACCCAGGGCTCGGTGCACACCTATTGTAATTTCTAGCCACCGGGGGACTATAGGCAGGCTGGGGGAATGCATATTAATGTTAAAAAAACCTCCATTAAGTGAAATTTTCATGCCATGGTACCTTTTTTAGGATGGACTAGCTTTTAATTTATTTCCCTCCCAATTATTTTTTTTAGTTATCTTTCCGTAGCTGCAACAGGCAACCAAGAAGCTTTATGCAAATAATGCTTGATGACTCATTAAATTAGCAAGTAAGCGTATCCCAACATTTGCACCTGTGCGCTCAAAAAAAACTGCGAAAACCCTAAAAGTGGCACCCAGTATCAGTAAAAGGCAACGCATCATTTGCGACAGTAGGTCTTTTGTTTCCTGTAAATAGGGAAAGTATCTGTCTGTATCTGCAGTGTAAACATTCATGATAGAAGCATAAAGGTAGCGGTGTGCGTGTCAGAACTGGATTGGCATTGTTCCAGTTATTTCAGGGCAGATATGCAGTGGGAGGCGGTGAAACAGAGATCACTTTCACCTTTCTACTGGGTCCCTGAGCATGACAATGAAGCGGGCATTAGGCTGCAGGGCATGGATGAAGTCCTGGATAAGGAAAGGAGGCTCTCCCTCTGTGGTGTTGTCATAGAAATACACCCAGGCATTGTTGTCCCACATTGTGGAAGCGCTGGCTTCTCCTGCGAAATACACCCACAGTGGTTTAAATAAAAACATGCACACAGATCATAAACATACTTTTTTATATATATATATATATATATATATATATATATATATATATATATGTGTGTGTTGTGTGTGTGTGTGTATAGTTTACAGTCAACTGATTATTCTCTTAACTCCCTCAAGGTTTGCATGCACAGCTTGTATGTTCTTTGTAAGATCCAATATTCACGTAGATTTTTTTTTGTACATAGTACTTTTCAGTCATTCATGTAAGTAATCACTGTAAATGGATGCATTCTCCAATTAGTCTCTTCAGAAAAACATGCAGTAGCCTAATAAACCCTAAATGTATGGAAGTTTGTATCAACCTCCTTTTCATATAATTGCCTTTAAATCAATGCTGGAAATAACAGACTAAGCATGTTCCCATCACGCATGCAATGCAACAAGTCAATAAAACAAAAGATTCTAAAGGGAGGGCAACAAAACCAAAACGAGCATGTCCAGCTGTGGGTAAAATTGCGGAAAGACTGCAGTCCACACAGTCACCGCACCGGTGCTCATAACGAATCGGAGGACGTTGTTTCTCAAGCAATTTGATAGCAGAACCTTTATCAGGCTGTGCTGAGAAATGATAACCAGGATTCATTAGGCTGTCTGTGCCTTCATTATCCTTGTATCTGTGAAGTAAAGCTGCACTGCATTTGGAGGAACACAACACAGGCCTTATCTGCCTCTCTACCTCAGAGAAAGGGATGATAGCCAGGACCTACTTTCTATGATGACAACGATGAGAGTGAAACAGGATAGCTGCTAATGCTGTTTTGCTTGAAATGATACACACTGTGATCAAGTCCATTAAAGGTCTCGGTGTCCATTAAAAGGGCTTACTTTGCTCGACGGGGAGAGGCCGTAATAGGGCTAACAAATGGCAGAGCCAGACCGGCGTGCCCATGGTCTTGGCCGGCGGTTGAGGAGAGTCAGAAGCCCGAGATTCTGGCCACAAGCCTGCACCTTGCTGTGCTCTCCCAGGGCATGGTGTGAATACTGAGTAGAGCTTTGGCACACTCCCCCCCTTTTACAAGGATTATTTATTGAAGGAGGGAAACAAAACAGGGCGGCATGCTAAGCTGCACTCAATGCACCAACTCAGTCCAGTCTGAAAAGGCCATTGTTGAAAACTTACATCAATTTTTCTTTGCGGCTGAGCAGTTCTTAGAGATCGTGTTTGGGTGATGGGAAAAGACAGAGACAGATGGAAGTAGAGGCGCTGGGAGCAGGCTATGCAGATTGAGGACAGAAAATTGAAAGACTTCTCCACCCCGTTGTGGATATTATTGCTGTCCTGACACAAAAAAAACAAAAACAATGATCCCTTTTTATATGGCACTTTAGTGAAGTGGCTAAGTGAAGCAGAAGGTAGTCCAGTGTTATTAAGCTGTTAGAGTGTCTCTTTAGGGCTGTCTCTCTTAAACATCAAGCCGGAATGAGAGCGGCTGCTACGGAGCATCTCTGTGCTTCAGCCTCACTACCTGCTGCTTTAATAGCAGCTTTGTTATATTGCAGGCGCGATTACAAGTGAAGTTCCAGGCAAATGGCAGGTCTCGGCAGCCGGAATACTATTGGTTGCAGCCTGACGGGGGCACAGAGTCCTGTCAGTCCACGTTTCTCACACAGATTTACAACGCTGATACATGGCTTGAGTAACTAATGTGATACATCGGAGGGAGGGCGGCTCAAGCTGTCCTCTGACATGATGTGACAAAACAGGAAGGCAAAGATTACACACAACAGGAAATGTTTGTGCAACTAGAACAGCCCGGAGATCTGATTTAGAGAGATGCAATCTTGCTCCCTTATCTTGCTTTCTTACTATGTAATTCTTAAGATAATAATTCTTAAATAGATCAGAGGTGCTTTATTGGAATATACAGATGAGTCATAGTGTGCCACATGATGCTAAGTGTGAAAAGCATTGTTTAGTTCTTTTTTAGGTTACAGTTAATCTTAAGACTATTGTTAATATTAAAAATATTAACACTAGTTAGCAGACATAATATTAAATCTGCTCAGGGTTAGGTTGTAATTTGACAAAAGTTAATGTTTGTTTTTTGTTTGTTTTTTGATACAAGGGGCACATAGAGCTTGTCTTTTATTCCAAATCCTAGAGGCATTGGGTTAGATCTTTTTTTTATATATATATATATCTATCTATCTATCTATCTATCTATCTATCTATCTATCTATCTATCTATCTATATATCTATATATCTATACATATATCTATCTATCTATATATATCTGTTGCATATACACAGTCTGATCCTATACTTGATGCATTGAAATGACACCTGCAGCGTACTAAATCTGACAAGCTTGATCAGTTAGAGAGGAGACTAATCACCCTGTTGGAGAAAGAAAGGACTGAAGTTTGATTGGCTTTATTTCAGTTGATACTTACCCATTAAAATATGGCTGTTTTTTCTCTCTGATTAAGATCCTTAATCAGACCTGGGACATTGGAGTACCGTTTTTATAATAAGTCCCTGGAGTGGCAGACTTTAACATTTGGGATTTAAACTATGTAAACTAGTGCCCTTGATACAAATGGGATGGAAAGTATTATTCTTAAAGCTTATCTTGTTTAAAAGGGGGGGGGGGGGTATCAGAGTCTTTAAAGACAAGTCACAAATAGTGACGCAAACCTTTTATCAACAGATAAAGAAGTTGCTGCTGCTTATTATCATTATTTAATTCAATAAAAGCCTCAACTAAATACTTTCTACATTACAGATCTTGTGGCCTTGACCCTTGCGCACCTTGTTTTTGGTTGCTTTTAACATCCGTGATTTATTTTAAGCTTCTCCTCTGCACTGGCCATCGGTTACCGTATGGGAAGTATCGTGCATACATTTGATGCTGAGATACGCACACGGAACAAGTGAACTAGTTTATTTGTGAGGCACAATTCAAATGTAATTTAACTGATTGGAAATGATAATTGTATCACATTTAACCATACTGTATTTTGTAAATACACACGTTGGTGGTAAATACTATCGACTGTCATTTTGCTTACCTATGATGATGTTAGGTTGGCTAGGGCTTCCACTGGCATTTGCTGTGAGGTTGCCCTGGATTTGGTAAGCAGCCTGATCAAATAAGTCCAGGTAGTCCTCCACTGGGTATCGATCATGAAAGCCCTCGCTCAGACGGATGATACCTGTAGGAGAAGAGAAAACTGGGATGGTAAACACACTTTGTGGGTTACAATTACTCAAATTCAATTACTCTAATTACAATTACTCTACTCGGTTACTCTCTTGTGCCTGTTTACTTTAGTCGGCAAGTAGTCAGATCTTATGTTTGGTAGAAAGTAGAGACAGTCAAATATTTCTCTTTGTGAGCCTATAAATGTTAAGATAGACATGGCTTGGGTGGGAATCTTTAGCATGTGTATCCATCAAGCATGTTTTTGTTTGAAAAAATTAAAAAATATATAAATGTGATAACTAAAAAACAAACCCATATTTGCCCCCTTGCGATTTGGATATTGCACTAGTCCATATTGGGATTCCATATAATTGCGATGAATCGTACAGCCCTAGTTGTCTTGACTGTGGACTGGCCTAATAGAAGTTCAGATCCAATCCAAATTCAGCATTGAGTACCGTCCCTCCTGCTCCGTTTTCCCCGTTTCCAATTAAGTCCTAAAGTCAAGTTAATGCTTTGAATGCAGTACCAGCAAATGTGTTTTCCATCTGAGCTGTTGTGGTCCGCAAAATGATAATTTACTGGGCAGGCAATTGTGAAGATGCAGGGTAAGATTTAGGAGGATCAGTGCAGGATAAGGTTAATGAGGTAGTTCAATGCGTCTGTTACTTTCAGTGATGCTTTGATGGTGTCACAGTAAAACACCGTCCTCAAGTTAGCAGGAAATCTCTCCAGACACACAGCCTGCATCATCATTAATCCAGAACGGTTACACTTGCATGAGGTGTGATGGTGCTTGTCTTTTTCTGTTTTGTCACACAATTTGCAAATAGTCAGTGTTTCTTGATGGGCACTGTATACGGCAGGCACATCTGCTTAAGACTCAAACTGCTCCTTTTGAGAAAGTTATGTGACGCGGATTGCATCAAATCGCCTTTTCACTGCTTTGGATGAGTGGAGCCTTGAGGGCAATGAAATAAATAAATAAATACAAAACAAGACCATTTGAATTCAGTGTTCTCAAAGGATGTCTTAAGAGAACAGTGCTGATTACCAGCGCTAAGTGCAACACTGGAAGGGAGAGAGGGAAAAAAATTGTAGTAGCAAAGATGAAATGATGGGGAAGGGGGGGGGCAGCAATAACTTAGAGGGACCTATGTCCTTGGGATACAGCTGCATTTGCTGCTACGCAACATCACAGCCTGCAGAAAACACAAGCACAAGGCCGACAAATTAAGGCAAACAACTCATTCACATCCCGTAGCTTTATGATGTTAAAATAATTATCAACTCAAACTGAACACAACACATCAAAAAAGGTATTTCATGCAGACTGATCAATCCACCAGTTACGTTTTGGGAGTCGCAAGGGATTAGTCGGCAACTGGATGGACTTCAAAAGGATCGTTTTGGCTGCCATAGTTAAACCGCCTTTGATATTTGCGGTGAGAATCTGGATGAAAGTTTTAGAAAATGTTGCCAATACCGTTTGTAGCTCACTCCAACAAGTATAATGCCAAAAACCCCAGGGTGAAATTATTAAAATCATTAAGTAATTTTTAGACCGATAGCTCCAAGCAAAATGAAATGTATGTATCAGCCATTGCTGAGCAGTAAATGTTGAGTCCTCACGCTGCGCTGATGTGAAAATGCAGCTGCTGTTCTTAAAAGTGAAACTTGACATTATCTACATACTATGTTTTCACTTCTTTCAACTAGAGTCATGTCTAATCTGCTCTGATTTCATAATAGGAAGGAGACTTTAGAAAGATCAGCGCCTCTACAGTTTATGTGCTGCTCTTCACAATTTTTTTTCTTCTTTTTCTAGTATTTCTTCACAAATGCACACACATACACACTCGCACTCCTCATGTTGAGGATTTTCCATTATTCATGAGTCCTAATGGTTGTTTAAGTTTTATAGAAAACAAAAAGCCTGGTAGGTATTGATAGTAATGATTTGCCTTCTTTTGGGAGCAAAAACAAGACAAATTTAGAATCTTACAGTGTTCCTGTTAGCCTGAGGAGTAATTATCAACTACATTTGATTTAGAAAAAATCTTTAACATCTGAGAGAAGAGACTCAAGATGCTTTTATGTCATTAGGATAAAGTCGTCAAAGCAGCAGTGCAATAAAGCATCTGCAAGTTAAGTGAGCGGTTGGATTTGTTTACAGAGGATTTTTTTTCGAGCTTACCCAAATACAGTCTCACTCCCAGATCTCGCATAGCTTTAATTCCATCTGTGGTGGTTTGGTGTTTTTTTGTTTGTTTTTTTACATCACAGATGTACATGTTGACGCAAACACATGATGGCATCCACACATTTAGGTGTGTGTGTGTGTGTGTGTGTGTGTGTGTGTGTGTGTGTGTGTGTGTGTGTGTGTGT
>NC_048427.1:6513861-6538826 GCF_013103735.1 Etheostoma cragini | reverse complement strand
CCCCCCCCCCCCCGCGCGCGCTACCGAAATGTGTTTAAATTATGGCGTTTTGTTACAACAATCAACATATCTTAGCAGTATGATGGCATTAAGTATAGGAGATGCATTTATTAATGCTCATGAAACAGGCAGGCCTGCCTTTGAGACTGACCCTTTTGAAATGTCTGTCAATGAGTGCTTTTCTGAAGCCCTCAGAGCTAATTTTACCAAAATAAAATACTGTAGAGAGTCACATTTCACACTTTAAATGCTCTGGGGCTCTCATTATTGTGTACCAGCCTGGCGGCCTCTACCACAGCAAATTTGAGTTTTCTTTACTCACCAAACCTCTTGCGGGTCCACCAGTGTGGCTCTTTGAAAGTGGTGAACTTGACGTCCGGGTGCAGCCTCAGTCTGTCATACAAGTCTGTTGTACCACACTTTGGTTGGCCAATGATATAGAAATAAGGAAGGCACCGCATGCGGTAGGGTTTCCCATCGCGGTGAAACAAGTGTTCTCGGAAAGTGTTCCTCAAGTGCTGAAACACTGTCCGGAAGCGTCTTGAATAGCGTGCATACAAGTTTGTCCTGTATGGGTCTGAGGTAATATTCCCAGTATATTCCTCATACCAGCAGGGGTTCTTGACACCAGGCAGGACTTTTTGGGGGATGGCAGAAAACATCTGTAAAGGCAAAGAATGCAGGCTGCTTTTAAGCTTCTGAATAATATATAAAACATTTCAGACCCTTGAAGTTATCATTGCTATGGGTGCACGAGGAAATGTAATCACCTTCCAGTCATTTGACAGACAAATTAAAGGAAGTGGTTTGTTTCAACAATTTAAACACATTTTGGCAGGTGTAGGGAACCACCACCGGAATGTGATCCAACTGCACGTTCATGACAATTTTATGCAAAAGGATACACTCTAGAGGGGCAGTAAATTGCCTTTAGACGCACAGACACAAGTGAGTGCATAAATAAATGTAGTGCAGTCAGAGAAGTTAGAACTGTGTCAGATTGTTCACATCCACATCAGATGAAAAGTGTGGGAGTTGTAGCCATTTTATACACAATCCTCCAGGAGACAAAAAAAAAAGTTATTAGGCAAGTTATCAAACTTAAAGGAAGTTGGGATTTTTGGGAACCTTTTTTTTCCATCAGTCTAGTCCTCAGCATGATCAGTTGGATTGAGGTCAGACCGCTGACTTGGCCAGTTAAGAACATTCCCGGTTTGGTCATAAAAAATTCACAAGTTGTATCATTGTCCCAATACACTGTCCTAAAAAGAGCTATCAGTCCTTTACGGATTACCCGGTGTGGATGGGGACACCCTCCATTGTTTATAATATAATATAAAAAGTACATTTGTAACGCTTTTTTTACAGCAGTGTGTCCATGAACGCACAGTCTGCTCTTGGAGTGTATAGCAGATTCACGTTCTACCGTTGAAGTGAGGCAACACATTTTCCAAAAGTCTTTTTCTCTTTGCGTTAGAGAACTGATTTTTGATGATCAAACACGACAAAGGCCGACATTACTATGACTCGCTCAGAGCCTGTGTGAGACACCACTACTTTAAGGGCAATTAATGCCGGATCCATCCAGAGACATGGTATTGATTGTCCCGCGGCCACACTCTTCTATTCATTAGCTGGTTCAATAAGAAATTAGTTATGTTGCAGGTAGCCCTCACACAAGCCATTATCATTAGGATTAACAATTAATTGAACCAGGCATTGAGGTGAGACGGACACTGCAAGAAAGCCTCAGGGCCAACGTGTTGGAAGACTGTGGAATGACTGAGCTTTAAATTCCTTTGAGCAAAAAGAAAATGGTGGAGACATATGCAATTATCTGGTGTGACATGAAGTGTCCTACAAGGCTTTCAGAGCAGTTTTTTTAATAAATTAAATTTTAAACTGCTGTGGGAAATTACAACAGTGTAGCTGGTTTGAACCGGGTGTAGATGGCATGTAGTTATGAATACTAATTTAAATCACCTTTTTACTTAGCATTTAATTACGCTTCAAGACACATCTGTGATTCTCAATTAAAAGAGAGATCAATATCACGCTGGGCCATGTTTGTTTTATGATTAAAATAGAGAGATACTGTAACATTTAGACTATAAAATATTGAGGTACTAATTATAGCAATAACTAAATACATTTTTGGATAGAATTTGCGTCCTTAAGATCTTTTTGAATAAATGAGGACAGATATTTGTTTACTCACATGTGGCTCACTGTTAACCAGTGCCTTTAGCTCCGGGAGCTGTCTCCTGCTGCGAAACTCCACCTTGGATGTGACAGATTTGACCACCAGTTTGATTTGTGCATAGTCCTTGACTAAGGAGAAGTTGAAGGCATAAGGTCCCGGGCTGACCAGGCTGCTGAAGTGGTAGGGGGACGGGGTGAGAAGGAGGCCCTTCTTGTCTCCTGTCAGGATGTACGAAGCCATGATGAGGAACGTGATGGCCAGGCCGAACAAGACGCTGTAGAGCCGGATCTTGCGGAAGCCGCCCAGGGTGCTCCGTCTCGGCAGCTCCCGTTTGACCTCTAGGACTGCAAACAGGTTCATGGGCGTGTCGTCCACCTGCAGGAGCAATGGCCTCCTGCGGTAGTCGTCCACCGTGGAGCCCAACAAGCTGTATTTGTAATCCATCTGCGTCATGTTGTTAACAGCCTGTGAGTCCCAGTTGACACAGCTCAGACACAGGTGGGCGTTGTGGAGCAGGAGCCAACAGGACAGGAGATTGTGGGATGGGGGAATGGCTGACAGTTGATATCCATGATGGGTTGTGGAGTGCAGTCCACGTCATCCACTTACGCCTGCCTAGTAAGTAGAAAAACACAGTCAACTACATTAATCACTGTTTAAAGGGTGATGGCAGATGCTGTAACTTCCTAAACCTCAGAAATATTCAATCTAACCTTTTTGTTTCTACTTACTTTTCTGGGTAACTGAAGCTTCCCCGTTTTAACAATAGCTGAAAGAGGCGTCAGATTACCCAGAAGTTTCATTGATGCAATACTGCAAAAAATTCACATCCTGTTCAAATGCTGACTTGCATTTGTGTATCTGCTTAATTTGGAAACCAGGTCATAACCAAGGCCAGGCACTGATTGAAGTTGTTTCCGTTATAGTACATTTCCTCTAAGAGCATGTCATCCCATCCCTCAGTCACTGCATAAATGCCAAAATAATGCCACTTTGTGAAAGCAGTCGGGGGATTAGATAGCGGAATGGAATTTCACTTAAACCTCTGCAGTTGTATCTTCAGCTTCAACAAAAAATATAGAAATTGACAGAAGAACAGTGAAAGAAATCTGTCTGGTCTGAACATTGAGTGTACATGAAATGTGCCTAAGATGCCATAAGTCATTCTGTAAAACTACAACTCACTTCAAAATGTCACAATTCCATGGAACATCCGACCATTTGATTCCAATTAACAATTGAGCAACAATCATGTTTTTAAGATTAAAAACTGATTTCCCTGACCTCTTACACTTCCTGTTTTAATCAGACAGCACAGCAACACCCTCCCCAAATCTCAGTCCTCCAATCCTCCAGCCCTCCCTGTGCAACAGAATCACAATATGGAGGGAGTGATAAGAACGAGGGATGCATTCAACCTAGAAACTATGAGGCTGCGTGTCAGACTCTCCTGGGGAGAGACATGAATATAAGAGATACCCGGTCTGGACCGGAGAAGGGATTATATTATCAGAAAATGGTATTCCTCACTGTGAAGTCACATGGCTCAACAGTTGCCTACAGATAAAAGGAGGGCCAATGTCTAAAGGATGAGAGAATTGGGGATCTTTAATGATAATGTCCCTGCAGCAGCAACGTGTAGTTTTATCCTTGAGGCTTTCTTTGTGTCTGGAGCCGAGCCAACATGATGGCAGTGAACACAATAAAGCATAATGACAAAAAGCCAACAGAGCTGAGGGTTTAGGACCCTTTTCAAAGGATGAGTGGGATGTTCGAGAATATGGCTGAAGCCTTGAAACTGCATGGATACAGCAATGAGGTTGATGTTTATGCTAGTGCTGTCAGTTAAACGCGTTAACAGCATTAATGCAAACCCATTTTAAATGGGTACATTTTCACATGATGTTGCAACAACTACTAACTTCAGAAAATCTACAACACCACACCGGATCTAGCTAGACCGAAACAACAACAGGCCCGCCTCACACACTTGTTTGGCCTTGCGAGCCGGCCAAAGAGTAGTAATGTTACATTTTGAGTTGATGGCGAATGTAAAACGCCAAAATGGATGCCAATAAGATCCCGAATGGAAAGTTTACATTTTAAAAAGTTACCAAATGGTTCCATTTACAAGACCAAAGTGATTTGTGTGTCCAGTCTGAAATACCATTTGATGGCCATGCACACAGCTGATGCAAACCCCCCCCCCCCCCCCCCCTTGTCAAAGTATTTTTTCCAACCTTTTATTGATGGATAGTATTATTTGCTCTTAGTGTGAATGTCTGCTCCATGTGAGTATGTTGGTGTGAAATTGAACACTAAATAATGGGACAAAATCAAGGTCAAATCAAGGAACATTTAGAATAGATAAAAATGTGTGTGAGTTAACTATGACATTAATGTGATTATATATTTTTATCGTTTTACAGCACTAGTTTATACTTGCATCCTGCTCGCATACCTCATAGGAGAAGGGCACTATGGATTTGAGTCATCGCTCCTGCCAACGGCTGCTGATGTCTACCCCCCCACCAACGCCCATCGCCCACACCCTTCGCACAACTCTGTATCACGTAGCTTGTGGCAGAGCTGATAAGAGCGTGGCTGGAGAGTGCCTGCCTACCTGCTCAAGCATGTCATTTACCCCCAGCTGTGCCCTAAGCGTCACCACACAGCAACAGTCTCTCCTGGAGACAGGTGAAGAAATAACGAGCCACGCTCTGAATATACTGATTTATACCCGTCAAGAAGTTGTGTGACTACAGTGTTAGGATACATTTTCTTATCCAAGCAGTCTGTATTGATGTGGGGTCCCATTTTCATAATTTCTTCTTTTTTTTTCGAAGTGATGAAAGCTTCAAAAAGACTAAGAAATGTAATTACTGCAGATCAGATGTCCTTTTCCATCACAGAGATGGACACGCCGCCGTGGAATAAAAGCGCTAAAAGTAGGATGACATTTTCCGGATTTGTGCTTTAGTAACAAGACCACTCTTTGCCATTGACGAGCACATATGTGCGCATCTGTAGTCATCATGCCATTAGCACCTATTGATTGTCTGTGTTCTTCATTAAGGCTGAAGTATATGAGGTGCTTGTGCTCAAGGCAATGTAAAATAGAGGGAATGAGTTAGCGAGCATGAGGGGGTAAAGATGGAGAGAGAGTGAGATGTAAAAAAAAAAAAAACTGTGTCATTGACGAGAGACTGTCACTATTAAAGGAAACTCTCGTCTAAATCAATCAGTCAGCTAACTATCAGTGGGCGACTGACTGTATGACAGATCTGCTTTATTCACAAAGCAAATATGTTGCTCCTGTCCATCAAATATGATGAAATGCCATAACTAGAACAGAAATATGGCTTGAGGGCAGTGGACAAAAAGGAAACAAGGTTGCATCATATACCTTTGCTGCTGGCAAACCTTGAAAATATCAAAAACACTGTGGATTTAAACATTTTCCTCATTAAAGATGGATCTTAGCCACATTTATTTCAGCACTTCCAACATGACGAAGTGCCTCTGACCATGGCTCATAACATGAGTTGGTGGCTATTTCTAATAAGGGTTTACTGTAAGTAAGTAATAACTTTATTGATAGGTAATGCATTGTTTAATGCTTTATAGATCAGTAATAAGGGTGGGGGGAAAATAAAGACAGCATAGTATCGCCATATTTTCAGTGGCAATACTGTATCAATCCACAGGCTCCAAGTATCGATCTTTTATTATATATGTGTTGGTCAGTTTGTCTGCTTGATCAGTAATGATTGATAAGAAACAATTTGGTTGCCAGGTTGTGAAAATCCCTTTGGCTGGTGTATATCCTCTGGCATAATGTGCTTTGACTTTTTACTCTTAGTATAAGAAACAACATTCGTATCACTATTAGAGCTATACAGTATATCGAATAATATATGGGTCCGTATGCAATTTTGATGTAATGTGACCGTGCCTCCAAGAAGGTTATTTTTTTTTATATATATATATATATATATATAGACACACACACATACATACATACATACATACACACACACACACACACACACACACACACACACACACACACACACACACACACACACACACACACACACACACACACACACACACACACACACACACACACACACACACACACACACACACACATACATACATACATACATACATACATACATACATACATACATACACAGACAGTAAAGGCAAAAGGTTTGGACACAACTTCTCATTCAATTTGTTTATTTTCATGAGAATTTACCTTGCAGATTATCACTGAAGGCATCAAAACTATGAACGAACACGGATGTAATTATGTACTTAAAAAGTGTGAATTAACTTCAAACACACGGGCATCAGTGGTAATGGCCTGCATGCTGTGCAGATACAGTAGTTCCCTCCCTGTGTGGTGCAAATGGAATAGCTGCGGCCTTAATAACTCATCAGAGGGAGACCTCTCCATGCTGTCCACCCTGTCATTCAGAGACGGAGCAGGCAGCGGAACAGGCAATCGTGGAGATTTGTTTAAAGTCGGCCATCTACGCCGCTCCTAGCTGTCTATCCCCTCTCTGGAAAAGCCAACCAATCTCACACACTGGCAGCTAATTGCCGTTCTATTGTTTACCTTTTTTCTGCCTTTCTTTGTGTTTATAGCTCTCAATACTGTATGATTGATTATTTGTGTAAAAAGATGCAGTGCGGCTGGACACATTATCTTTTATTCTACTTTTATAAAAGCACCAATCTATTGTGTTAATAAGATTTAAAACTTGTTTATGATATGTAATATGACAGCTTTTCTCATGCTGTGGACATGGAAATTAGCTTTCTTTGGTATTGATTGTGAAGACAAAAAGTGGTGACACAAGACTCTACTTGAAGGGTAGAAATATTGTTCCATTTTCTCGATGTCCATGAACTGTGGTCGTATTCCGTAGCACTGTCACACTCCACAGACCTACTGTGCATTAATTAGTTCCTCCAACCACAGCGACGAATGATTGGCGGGGAAATAATTTGCATGGCCTGCTGATGGGCCCCTGAAATGCCCTTTTGTTTTGATTTGACGCAAAGCACCAGCTTTCTCTCAGGCTGCTCTATATCACATTATATAGTTAAAATATCTTATCCCCACAGACCTCCCTCTGTTGTCTTCATCTTTGACTGCTGGAAAAGATTAAAAGGCCTTTTTCGGGCACAACTCTAACCTATTTACTGTGGAACTCAGATGTTTTCTGCATGTTTTCCCTTTGAAAAATGGTGCAGGCAACTCTTGGAGATACTCAATAAAACAATTTTCCTCAGTATATGTGTCTGTCCTCTGGGGACTAGAAGAGGGAGGTCTACTTATATGTCAGAATATGTTTTATTATTCAGTGCTGTTTGCATAGCATGTCAGCTTAAACTTATCTGCAGGAGCAACAGGCAGATTAGAGGTTGCGTTGGAGACAGGGATGAAGTGGAATGCATGGTTGTGAGCTTTTTCACAAAGTGAGACGATAAGTTTTAGCAATTGTGATCCATATTACCACGAAAAGTCAATGGAAAAAAATGTGTTAAATCCTCAAAGACAAATTAATCACTGGATACTACATTTGTAATCATTGAGTTTAATCAGAGATATGAGGATTATGAAGGAGGAAATCAAGGTGTCATTGGACTAAGGGTAAAGATATGCATACTCTAGATGCAAAGTGTACGCATTACAAACACTACGGACATCATGAGGCACATAGTGGGTTATACTGATCGACAAACAGGAGAACAAAATGTAAACAAGTGATAATCCCTGATTCATTGTGCAGGGCTGTAAAGTAATACACACATCTTGAGTGTTGCCTCATCCCTTTACAGACAGTAACATGGTATTTTCCATACGTCTGTGACAGTAGTCAAAAAACAGATTAATGCAAGTGTAATGTGCACAACACTATCTGCTTCCAGCTTGCCTTCCCAACCACAGAGCCAGAGAAAAGAGACAACGCAAGGAAGCTTGGTACTTGTGCTTCATTCAAGGTGTGGATGAATATAAAACATGAGCACAAAACGACTGAGTGGACTAAAAAATCTTGTGAGGAAGACAATTGGAAGACCTTGAGAATAGAATAGCACACTCTGTCCACAGAGTCCTTGTGTGCAGCTATTTGGGAGTACCCTCGACCTACTCTCACAGACTGATTTCCAACCATCCACATGCTGAAGAAGCAGTTTGTCATTCAGGAAGAAGCCCGTCCACAGAGCCATTTCCCCTTTAGGACCACTTACAGAGCCTCCAAAGCAAATAAGCAACACAAAACTGAAGACTACTGTAAACAGCTAATGACTTCAGACCGTAAACAGAATGGCAGTAGTGGGTGCAGCCTTGGGCTAAACGGCTGATTAGCTGACTGTAAAAGCCAGTACTAGCTGAAGGGCTGCAAACACAATGCGTGTTCTCTTCCAAGAAACAATCTGCTCGTCCTCAGTACCATGACCTCTTAACATTTCCAAGAAACGGGAAGTGGATTTTGGTTGACGTCCACCAAAAACACAGGATGTACTGTCGGGCAAAAGCGTGATGGAAGCAGACAGAGGGAAGAACAAAGAGGGTGTCGTTGCTGTGTCAGCTGAAGAAAGTGGTTTTTCCATCAGGCCACTCACAATAATTAAAGTTCAGCATTAGGCCACTACAAGGGTGGAACAGCCATGAGTCTCAGCCTGACATGTGAAACTCAAGCAACCTTGTGATTGGTTAAAGAGGCTAGTAATAAATAGCTGCTGATGACACTGACACTGCCTTCTCCAGTGTCGAGGTTATTTTAGTTTTCCAATGGGATCTTAAAGAGACAAGCGCTCTCCTGAAACTGTGCATATGTGTCCTATATGTTTTTATATCAACATCTTTTCAGCAAGCAAAATATTAATTTCAATTCACGTTAGATTGTTTTGAACTGATCACCGGTGGTTACGCTGGTAACAACCAGTGCAGTTTAATACTACAGCAAACTGTCCTCTAGCAGCTACTTTGTCAGCGAAGCAGCAGGTATATCTGTTTACTGTGCAATCAAACAATCTGGACACAGTACAGTTGGTAGAACTTAGAGGTGTCTGTCACTTGCAACTCTTCTTCAAACATCTAGCTGCTTCTTGTTCTATTTACTTCCAAAAATGTAGAATTATTTGCTCATAAAAAAATTAACAAAAGCGCTGTTAGCTTGTTATGTTGACACATTGGTTGGAGTCATCGTTAACCGCAGTGACAAATATGAACTAGAACTGCGAGCAGTTATAACGGGGTGCAAGCCTCCCCGCGCCAGTTAGCCCAACGCCAGTCGGCAGTGGCAACCCGGGAGCGCATGAAAGTGGAACCCAAAGCGAAACGGTGGGGAGGCACATGTAACAGTATGGATTAACTGCACCATGACCCCAAAAAAACCCTGGGCTTCTAGGCTGGATACAAAACCTTCTGTAAGGGACAGGAAGACAACAAAGACATCAGCAGAACTGGGCAACGGTTATTTTTTAGCTCAAACACAGTATGTTTCTACTAGTTAAATTAATAAGTTACAAAGTTATGAATCAGAAGTGCCATTTGGCGTCATATGACACACTCAACCTCAGAAGGGATCAAATGGGCCAGAATGGTCTACATTTATTATAGCGCCCCCTAAAGGCCTATCTTTACCAAACTTGGTACAGAGCTTCCGAGCGGCATTGCCAAATAATCATCAAAGGTTTGGTGTTGATAGCATTTACTGTGGCCGAGATATTGCAATTGCAAATTTCCCATTTAAATGCATCGACTTTTTTGACAAAACCTTTTCAATTACATAGGTTATTAGTAAGACAAAATTAAAAAGGCAATTTGAATCCACCAACCGTTATAAGGGGATGTAAATGGTATCAAAGATGGGCTTTGATTATTATTACAATCTATTTTACTAGATTTGGTCTCCCACACACCCAAACGTTATGTTTCCTGCTGCAAGAAGGTATTGATCAGTTTCACAGTGCAGTTTAAAGTAAATAAGGTTGTCTTGTGATGAGGACATCTAAAAAAAAATAAGAAATGCTGAAAGTAAAGAGAACAATGATGAGAAATCGCACACAAGAAACTCTGTTTGCTTTTCACCCAGATCTTTGTATTATTGATTTTTTTTTTTTTTAATCCTATTGTAATCATCAAATAAATACTCCATAATAAATCCATGATATACATGAAAGTGATGCGCCTTAACTATAGAGTACCTATTTAAATATATGAAATTAATTGGAAAAGGCATCATTGGTGGAGTAAATGAAGCGAGAACCTAGGCAAGCTACTGAAGCATGAAATTACTCCTTATGATAGCTTGGGAGTACAAGAGAAACATCTGGAAATGGGATTGCACTGGATTACAATGTACCATCAAATATACTGATAATGGAGTGAGCAGGAGCCCCGTGACCTGTCAAATATGTCCACCCCCAGGGCTGCAGCCCCTATCTAATCATGTAACTCACAACAATGTAACACAAGCAAGCAAGAAAGAGAAGATTGGTATTCACTATGGTTTTGAGTGAATTCTTTTGGCATATTACCCAGGGAGAAGTCATCCATCACATTCCCCCAGATCACACACACTGATGACCAAAGATCCAAATCTAATCTCCAGGAAGTCAGGCAGCATCCCCCCACCCCCAGGAGTCCAGAGGACCTGACCGTGACCTGACCGAGGAGCCGCCGGGTCAAATTATCAACACTGTTTCACTGCTGAGGAGAAATGTGGCCTCATTCCTGGATTCATAACTGCTGCTTTGCTGAGATTTCAGGCGGAATTCCAGTTCAGCATTTTCTTCCATCTTATCTTTTATTCATTATATTAATTTCACTGGCAGCCTCCCACAGCCTGGGCCTCCTTCTGAGGTGGATAAGTGCTTATCATGGTGTCATAAAAAGCGCAGAAAAACAGTGGCTGCTATTTAAATTATTGATTACGGTAATGGATATGTTATGGAGAGCATGGGGTGCGCTGGTCCCTAGACGGAACACATACAGTGAGGCTAAGTTGTAACCGTAAATAATGTAGATATAGGAGGACGGGGTGAAAAAGTTCACGTGTCCATCTGAGATGGGAGCCTGCCTCGCATCAAATTAGGAATTAACAATGGTAAATTTATTTGAAGAGCTGCATCGTTAACAAAATGAACAATCAAGGATTTTTGTGTGAATGAAAAGGAGCTTCAAGTTTGAGGGGCATATGCAAAACAGTGCTGTGTTCACAGCAGCAACTTAAGATGAATAATGTATCAGGATGGACTTGGGTGTGATGTGTCTAAGTTATTATCTATCTTTAGAAAATGTATACCCCCATGAATTCAAATAATTTTCCTTGTGTGTATTTCAGTATCTTTCTTGCTTGTGTTGGAGATTTAAAAAAATATTTTTGTAAGTGACATGAAGTCATTTCAATTCAGTTGTTTTTCCCCCTCTTTATCATATTCCTTGTTAGTGAAATATTAATCTGTCTTGCTGACAGATTTGGAGATGTAGGTTGAAATAAAAAACAGGAGAAATATGATTTTGATTCACGGCAGCTCAGTGCTGCCGCATATTATGTTTTTGTAATTTGTGAAATATGTGCCAATTGGTTTCTCATCCCCTTAAGGTCCATGCTCTCGTGTTTTAAACCGCCAATAACGTGGGTGGCAAATGCAGCCTGAAACATTTATATCGAGCACCATTAGCAACTGAGCATCAGAGCTGTTTCCTAGAAGGTGGATAAAAATCAAGGCTTCCATCAGACACTACTAAAAAGTAAAAACAAATGTGTCAATCTTGTGATTGCATTTATACATTTCCACTGATGAAATTGGAGGGAAACACAAGAATACTGTACTCGGCGCTCAAATTGTCCCTTTACCTAATCTGACTTCTTCCTTCAGACAACCACCTTTTTCATTTGTTCAACATCCTACCAACACCTGCTCCTGCTTGCCTCCCCATTATGAGACCCGGCAGGCCGTCTGTCTACATGTGGACCAAAGTTCAATCTACTGTTAATCTTACTTTTTGACAAGAAGCAGACAGAGCTGTGAGAAAAGCAGTTGGTAATTAATCCAATGGGAATGTTTACTGTTTCCAGTGAATGCCTCTGAACCCACAATGCAGCATAAATGGCTCAGGTCCAAATCGGCTTACAGAAAATTTAGGGAAAAAACGTAACACGGGGTAGCCTCTAGCTCACCCAGTAAGAGCAGTCGCCCCACGTTGGCTGAGTCCCGCAGCGGCCTAGGTTCGAATCTGACCTGTGGCCCTTTACTGTGTGTCACCCTCCCCCGATCTCTCTCTCTCCCTTTCATGTCTATCCACTGTCACGAAATAAAAGGACAAAGCCCTCAAAAAATCTTTAAAGAAAAGTTTCTTGTTTTGTAAAAAGAAGAAACAATGTTGTGGCTAGGACTTTCAAGGCGATATTTACAATTAAAACCATGTTGCGGTTGTAGGGTATTTTTCCACCCACATGCTGTTGCCCATTGACACTGTAAACCCTATTCTATGTTCTGGAATCACACTGCACTTCAAGTTGGTAAACCGCTACTAAATTGTGCCTTTATGGCACATCTGTGCCACATATAAATAAGTATGTATTTTAGTAAACTCCGAAGGACAATCATGAGAGCCAATGAAGGTGGGAAGTGGGAGACATGCAGTACTGTCGATCCAAATGCTCAGAATGTCTCTTCCTGACAGAAGTTGTGAACATAAAAGTTTGAGTGATTTACAAAAAAAAGTGCATCTAATGTGTTACTGATCCTGGAAAAAATTTCTTCTCTTGTTGGGTATATTTATTTTTTGCTTTTCTATTCCTTTTCCATCTTGCTCTTTGCAACTTCTTATTGTTTTCAGAAGGTTATGTAATGGTTTTCCACACAAAGAGGTTGATCTAATTCATAAAATGAAGTTATAAAAGTAATCAGAAGTGGAGATAGGAGGTTTTCACCTAAAGGTGCTGACATTATTCAGATTTTTTTTATTATCAGCTTTCCAGCATGGGGAAATTAATTCAAAACTTAATTGTTTTAAATCTATCGCACTTAAGCCTAAATAGCAAACTCTTTAGAGGTTGTTAGCATGATTACATACAATTCCCGAACTACAGGTTACTACTTGTTATGCATGCAGTTAAACAATGTTTGTGCGATGAAGTTGGATTGTGTAGTGGTGTTATTAGTCTTTACTTTACCATTCACTGATGTTCCTTTCATTATTTAAAATGAAATGGGCACTTGGGAGGTTTTGTTTTTCTTGTAAATCATTGTTCTCAGTACGCCCATATGTTTTAAGTAGTTGCCCAGCAGAGACCATCATCTTTATATGATGAGGGTACCCTGGGCTCGTATAAGCTGAAGTCACTAAGGGCTTGAAAGGAGCTCATTTGTTAAATCAAATGAGGCTTGTTAGAAACTTTCTTTCCAGTTGGGCTGTTGCTCTGCTTTTTCTCATCTTCCTTCAAACAAACTTGTTTATTTATGCTGGAGGAAAATTTGAGTATCTCCTCCACAATCTTTGTCCTGCATGCGTGTGTGCGTGCGTGTGTGCAGTAGCGTCTCACACCTAGTTAACACTCAGTTTCATCTCTAACTGTGCTGAGCCTCCTGCCAGATAGGGATATGTGCACAGATTGAGTGTTAGCCTATGACTGCCAAGAAAACTTGTGAACTAACAAAACGTAGGCTATTACTGAGTCAGCTGGCTTACTGCTCTCCACTCGGGAGCAGGCCTGATGCAAACAGTTTTAGGGAGGCTACTTGAGGGCATCCCAGTGGATCCATAATGTTAACTTGGCCTGTGGATTTTCAACTTTTTAAGATGCTGTGCTTTATCTTCCTCCTGCTACATTATATTATTCTCCTGGCTTAACGGAGAGGCAGACAGGTTAATTTTCCAAATTAAGGGTGAGAATATAGAAGTCTCCTTTTTAATACGGAGGATTAATTCCATGGTATCTTCATTTTTTTAGGTTGCCAATTAGTGCCCCCTCTCTCACAGAAGGATCACTTACACTGTAATTTGAGTGTGAGGGTTTAGCATAAATCACAATCATGCATTGGCCCTATTCAGTATACTCTAGTAGATTGTAAAAAATAAATAACGGTTTAATCACAACTCTACCTGCTTGGCCATACCCTGATAAATGGAGGGATGGGGAGAGATGTTCTAACTACAACAGCACATCCATCTCGCAAAGTGTAAACAATTCTCTGGTTCGCCAAAGGTTCATACTGGCAGCAGCTGCCAGCCTAGATATAAAACTCAAGCTCCAAATTAACTTGGCAGGATAATCCCCCAAAATCATGAAGGAAAAAAAAAGCGCTGAAAGTGACATTTGAACAAATGCCTTGTGACCTGGGCCAGGTCGGAATGCGTCTCCTCACTGCCAAAGGGCCTGAAAAATGCAAACAGCCGTGCAGGCGTGTTTGACGCTTCTGCTGGACATTTCAAGGGTGTCTGGTAAACGGAATTCTGTGTTACCCTTTGAACTCAGACAGATGTGCAGCTAGGTGGAAAGTGCATGCAAGTTTTTTGTTTACCGGTCTGAGCGAGTTAAGATGCCGTGCCTTTTGCTTAGGCCGGGGCTTTGGCTGCTTACACTTACGATTACCACCAAAACAATGCATTCAGTTACATTACTTGGACGTAGGGTTAGGTATCGTTCTGTTTATTTTTCTTTAAAAACGGTCATTTCAAAAGAGAGCACAAAACGACAGTCGGCGACATTTAAATAACTGCTTGTTTATTGCCAAGGCCATATGGTCAAAATTAAATGATTTATTAATAATATAACAATTAACTTATAACAAGAGTACACGTAATACACTTATTTTCTGTCATATGGCATTGTTTTGTTTTGTTCCATGCCAATTTGCAACACAGTAATACAGTAGACCTTATTAATTGATATTGATTTCAATATTGATCGATCCATCACCAAAGATTCTTTTGTCCTTTAACCAACTGGTTGTCAAATTTGACCCCTTTTAAAAAGGTTTATATCATAAATATGGAATTTATAAAAAAATCAAATTACCACTAACAAGAATGGATTCCATGCAAGACTTAGCAAATACAAATAATCACTTACGTTGAATTTTGGGTGTAAATTGAAATGGTTTCAAATCAGCATCCCGACTAAACTCATCCACTCAACATACGTCCCTCTGATCTTAACTTTTAGTCACACACCCGTTGGTGTTATCTCTGTCCCTCCCTGGCTTTTAGCCACTTTAAAGTTAGCTAAATTTACCAGTCAAATGGGGATAAAACACCGAAACCATTAAAACTCTTGGAGTGTGAGGGGGTGTCTTGCAACTCTGCCTTCCCACTCCACGACACAGGTTCATGGATCTGATTGTCCACGTTGCTGTTTGGTCCGGTGGATACCGGTCGTTAAGGCACAGGTGCCATATCGGCACTGGGTTTTGGTACTCAACCCTACTTGGAAAATGAACAGAAGTTTAACTTATCTGTGGTTTAGTGATGAGGTGACATTAACAGACGGTTTTGATGGTTTGTAGGTCATTAAAAAGGTTGAACTGAAAGTTTCACACTTGCTCATTTATAAGGGGTAGCTGGAGGTAATTGGAAAATGAACACGGCTGTATATTGTTGAGGTCCCCAAAGGTCTATGTTGAGGCCCATTAGATTGACATCTGGAAGACATATATTGTCTAAACACACTCACACTCGCACACACAACCACTAATACTGGGTCTTTCTGCTAACCTAAGGGATTCCATGGCAACACATGAAAGCGTCCATGATCCAGTGGCAGCGTAAATATAGATTTTAAAAGCCTTGTGTGTGAAAACAGAATCATTGTTTTTCGATTTTGTTTCTCTCTGAAAATAAGTTTATGTAGAAGAAAAACAATAACCCAGAAATGTGGATGCACATTACATTTATATATTTTATTTCTATTATAATTATTTTGATTTAAACTTAACTCAGTAGGGCTTTGGTACATAATCGACAGCCCGTTTGCCTTTTCTCCCCATTTTTCTCTCTTTCTTACAAGTAGATTTTTTGAGCTATAAATGTCCCTCATTTACCAACATGTCTTCATACCTAAACCACCAACCAGAAATACTTGGTTAGGGATAGGGAAAGAACAAGGTCATGGCTGAAAGAGACTAGCGTTGATTGTTGGTAGGAGACAAGTTGCATACAGTACTTTGAACAGCCAACCGTTTATTAGGTGTGTTGGAATTAATCATTGCATTGATGCGTCGCCACGCGGACGCGGATGATTCTGCTTTTTTTCTTTTTTGCCTTGCGTCTGCTGTGTGACTGCCTTGTGTCTGCTACATTTAGGAAGTTTTTTTTTTTTTAAAGAGAAGATGCAATAAAAATGTGAGTGGATTTGCATCTGACTGCTTGAATTTATTGATGAAAACCATGTGTAGCAATATACAGTATAATACAATTGAGGAGGTGGCGTACCGTGATGCATCTAGGTATTGACTCGTTGACAGGATAATTGTAATCAAATTGAATTGTGACGCCAGTAAAGATTCACACCCCTACCATCTATCCTCGTCCGTTAGTGCTAGACTTCTTGCAGCAGCAAAAAAAACTTTTGGGCATATGGAAGCTTTAGATTCAAGTGATTATTGGTTTTAACGAGGGTCTTACACATGTCTGTTTTGATTTGAATAAGTTATATTTTCCAAGTTATAAGTTAATTTTGATTTTGCCCTCCAAAATCCAAGAAAATTCAGTGATCAAATTCCAAAATATGAGCATATTGTTTTTTCAGCCATTTTAGCGCTAATGAAGAGATGAGACCAGTGAAGTATTTAGTACACAGGGATTTTTACATAATTGTAAACACGCAATTTTCCCTGCATAAGTAATGTATTCCAAAACAGTCCCATAAATCAAACTGCTAGCTGCAAAAGGGGGTTCTCATTCGCCTGACTCCATCTATAGCGCACAACTGGCTACAGATGGTGAGGGAAATGAAAGCCAGTTTAGTTTCCCATGCGTCATTAATACAAGAAATGACCCCTAGCTTGGCAGCGGCACACAGCAACTCTGGGATGCCAGAATTACCTTCCTACTCAGCACAAAGTCCCAGCATGATTTCCACAATTCCACACAATGTCCCATGTTACAGCAGGAAAATGTCCTACAGATATGTAAATATCATAATATCATAAGTGACACACTTTTCAAAAAGATGTTTTTTTATGTGTGAGGTGTTGTTTTCATGTTTTGTTCTCACATCACGTTTGAATTATTGCTTCATGTACAGCATTAAAAACATGGGGTTTTATCCCGTGTTATTTTTTAAATTTGTTTTAACTGTGACTGTCGATAGAGACAAATCCCAGGTGAAAATGTCACTATGCAGAGTTAAAAATGTAAAATGTTTGCATCCAAAAATGACATGTCTAGAAAGCATAAGTAGTTTGAATTTACAGGCAGATGTTTGTGTGCCTTTTTTCAAAAGGATGTATCTGACTTATTAATGTCTCAAGAACTGCGTATAATGTTGGTAAGACCGGTTAAAATGATTCTTAAAGAGTTTAGACTTTAGAGACTATGACAAGATTGACCACAAACAAAAAGAGAATGAAGCATGCAAGACACGCTTCCTCCCGGTATACTAGAGCCGAGAAGAAACTTCCGTGCAAGTCATTCACGAGATAAAGCAGATTAATGTCTGTCAGCACAGCTTAATCACTGTAAGCTCATCAATCACAATGACAAATAGCGTCAGGCCGCTGCTTCAATCAGACAACATCTTCTGGAGTGGTCGCTCGTCAACAGCCACATAAATCCTGCCCGCTGATCCACTACTCTCATCAGGAATACATAACATAACTTCATTGGAGGATCTATCCATCACTGGGCTGCTGCATGCAACGTTATTTTCAAAGTCCGACTTCTGCACTTGAGCACAGTCAGAAGGCAGCCGGCTGCCGTCTCTAGATCATTCAGTCTAAAACTGGAGCCCGCTGTCACTTGGATGCCAGCTCACGAAAACAGCAGTCTGTCGATGAAACATTTATGCAACAAAGGGTTACTGGTGACAGGAGCGGAGCTAAAGATGGCTACATTAAGAGCCGACATGTTTTGATAGGTTGCTGAACAGCCAAGGACTGAACTTTAAATAGACACACGGGTTGTTTATGTTGATACAAAACTCAATCTGCATACTGATGAGGTAGACTATGCTAGTTTCAGGGTGTGTTCAGTGCTAAATCTAATCTTAAATCTAAACATTTAGGGTTGCAAACCACTATTTCCATCTTGGTTAGTCATTGAATTCATTATTTTTTTTGCTTGTTCTTGTCTTCAAATTGCTTGCTTGTTTTGATAGTCAAACAGCAAATAGCTGGACCCAATTAATATTTTTGCATTTTTGGTTAACTAAATAAATGATAAATGATTTATTTGGTTATCAGAACTGTTGTCAATAAAGCACTCAAGGACTACAGAGACTGTCAATTTTCAAACCTGCTCAAAACACAACAGCAACGCTACATTACATAATGGTCTTTGGTCACAGGTAAATAGAATTTATACCTACTTATATCTACTTTTACTTTTTACCTATTTTTTGCTATATTTTAATTATATATTCACATTAATTTTAACGTCACTTAGTTACACTGCAATATTGTTTTTTGTACTATGGCAACCGCACTTTACAATACCTTTTTATTTGACGCCACTTTACATTCATTCTATACCTTCTGCTCATTGTCTGTTGTTTGCCAGTTTGTTTGTGTGTTTTACTTGTTTGTTTTTTTGCTTTTACTTTAGAAAACCGCTGCTGCTGTAACAAGGGAATTTCCCCACTGTGGGATGAATAAAGTATAATCTAATCTGATCTCATCTAATCTAACAAAACATGGTAGGTAAAACAACAGTTTTAGGAAAGTCCAATGTTGACCGTTTCCAGTAAAATCTTTCAGCTTGAGATACATAAATCACATTTGTAGGACAGTTTGCTGACCCCGTTGTGTGTTGATGTTGTCTGCATACACATGGGTTGAGGGTCCGGTCAGTCTGTGAGCCCTGTGCCCCAGAGGACCCCTTTCAGGCTGCACGCTGTGGCCCCTGAAGCACTCTTTGACACTAACCTTCCTGCGGCAGTGGGTGAAATTAAAAACCCTTAAAAGAGCGGTCAAATGCTTCATTTGAGAAACACAGAGTGCTGCTTCATGCTCTCAGGCTGAAAAAGGAGATGTATCCTACAGAAGGAAACAAGAAAAGTTGTCAGAGGTAGCCATGCAGGGACATAATGTGTGATACACTGGGGGAACGCAGGGTATCTAAAGGACTGGTCAGAGGTTTTGGGGATGAGACACTGAGGCCCTGGGATAGCCGGTTGCCCCGTCTGGTGCAAAATGTCCCAGACAAGCCTGTGTGCTCACAAAAGACAAAGTGGAGCAAAAGGAATTTGGCAGGAAGTCAGGCAGCACAGTGTTTATTATTGCTTTCGGATTTCTAGTTATTTAATAAATCATAACAGCCAGGGCTGTGAGAAAAATGTGAACCTATTTCCCAAATATGGACATTTCCTCAGATTTATGGGTGGCGATAAAGACGACACCTACGTGAAAATGAAAACTTAATAAACAAGAAGACCATTGTGTTACATCTGTGCGACGTTAAATGCAGGACGGCAGAACAATTCACACGAAAGTCTTTATTTTTTTTAACCCTAAACGTCTTGGCTAATAAAAGCCGCTCCCCTGCATGTTTTGCATATTACACAAAGACACATTACTGTAACAACATGGGAACAAGACAGTCACATAATGCCAGCCAATTCCAGGAAGCACCCCCACACCAAAAAAATACTGCTTTGAAGTTACACTTGTTTCATCTTCTGGACTCAAACTAATCCAGTCTGCGGTTCGACATCCAAACACGACTGAGTTTCATCACTGTCGGCGTCTGAAGACCTCTGTGAATCTGAAAAGGGCAACAGCTCTGTGCATGTGTGCTGCTACATTCCCCCAGTTTGCATGATGAAGTGGCTTTAAGAAGGTCATTTAAATTGATTTCCACCAGATTCCCCTAGCCATTTCAATGGAATTCCCTTCACTTCAGAAATAGCCGACAAAGATCGCGGGAACAAAGGCATTCCCTCTTTGTCTGTATTGCAGTAATCAAGAGTCTACAGCTGGTCTATTACTGAAAGAAGCATCGCCGGAATCTCTAATGAAAACCATTTAATGGAGAATGCATCCTAAAAGCTGCATTTCCTGCTGTGATCACATTTACATGTAATCAAAGTCTGGTTGAAAGACTAACATCTTGCTTTATCATAATTGATGGAAGAGTTGTGACATAATTGGTAATTATTCCTAGTTCTGCCTCTTCTTTGCATGCTCTTTATCATGTTGCACAAAGCCCTGCTTCAGATGCGGATTTGACAGTGCGTGACAGTGTGATTCATTGTTTATTTACTTTAAATTCTTTTAAATGAATACTCCATCCGCCCACTACAAAGACCAACGTTAACGTTGCATCTAAATCAAGAACTAGCCGCCGGAAATATTACAGCTCAACTTATCTCGGACAGAGTAATTCATCAAAGTGCTTCAGTCTCTCCAACGAAATCTGCTGTGGGAGAAATGAAATGGGCTCAAACAAAACCGAGTGCCTGCTAGAGGCCACGCACACTACACCCAGTCGTGGCATTTAAATCATTCTAATCAGCCATCCCTCCCCATGTACTGGATAATAATATATTGCAGCTAGAAAAAGAATCCCCTGCCACATTTACGACGCCTACGTCTCACCATCCCACGCAGACTCTGTACCAACTTGTAAGCAAAGTGCTACACACACACACACACACACACACACACACACACACAGGCATGAAACACACACTGAGTGGATATCTGGTAGGGGTGTGCGAAAAAATTGATTCATACTCAAATCCCGATTTCACGCTCTGCAAACTTATATTTTTTAAATTTTTTTATTGTATGTCTGTTAAAGGTCCCAGTAGCTTGCAGACAACACACACAACATACACACACATCATGACAGCATGTTAATATAACAAACAAATCCTCATGAATTATATGGATAGGAATACATACATTGGTTATATATATTGGTTTTTTGAATTGAGAATTGTTTTTGAATTGAAAATAAATATCGAATCGTGAGCCCTAAAAACAGAATTGAATCGTGACATTTTCGGACTCGTACACCCGTAAGATCTAGCCATGCCATGTAAACAGTATGTGTGCATCATTATGAAATATGTGATTTAAAACTGTACGTAGGCTACTCTTTAGTATGACTTATAATTATATTGTTCATTATGAGTTATGTCTTTTAATTAATATCAGATTATTAGTTTAGCCTAAACTGTCCAAAAAAAGGTAAATTCACGAATCAACAGTGTCCACAGTTTATGAGGGTCTTGTTTTGTCCAGTTAAAAGTAAATAAAAAAATAAAAAAATCAGTTTACATTGCTACAAATCCGATTTAAAAACAAAAATTACATTTGAGAAGGTAACGACCGAGAATATTTAACATTTTTGCTTGATAAATGACTCAGACATTTAAATTCTTGATTCATTTTCTCTCATTCTACTCATCGATTAAGTGCTCCACGCGCTAGTGCTCTTGACAACTTCTTTATTCCCATCCCGTCGGCCTGCCTTTCCTCCGAGTCACTTTGTTTTCCGTGTAAAACCTGGCTAATGTGCTGGCAAGCCGCTACCATGGTGCGTAATTGAAAGCTCAAGTAGGCTACAGTAATTAAAATCCCTTGTTTTACTCCGCACATTAACTTATTCAACTCGAAAGTAATGAGGGGAAGAGGGAGGAGGTTAATGTGACGGATGCACCCTGAAGGCATCTCTTAAACGTTAACCAAAACGCATCAGCCCCTCGCATGAATCCATCGCAACAGCGGCGCATAATCCGGATGTCTTGCGATGCATATAAATCTGAATCTGACGAGAAATCCCTCATCTGTTAACTGTTAACTGAACAGTTAGGCAGTGAAGGATGTTGGGATGTAAACTGTGGAAAGCTCAACCGGCAGTTGCTTTGATGGTTTCTCAGATTGTGAACACATCATACCGTATAATGGTCTATGGAAACATGCATCTGCGTGTTTGCAGCCCGGCTTCTTTTTTTTTTTTTTTTAAAGGGTTAAAATCCAATTGGAAATCGTTCCCATTCAGTCTCCTATTTGCCTTGCGGCAGTTTGTGGTCAATTTGCTGTCTCAGGTAGGACAAAGAGATGAGAGGACCACTCTGTCCCTCCTGAGGCATCCCCTGCTCTCATTGGTCAGCGGGACATCTTTTGTTTTGGCTCCCACGCGAGAGGAGCCGAACAACGCATCTCACGAACGGAAGGCAAAAAATATTACTTCACAATCACAGAGAAAATGTGACATCCGATTCTTAGAATCAAAGCAGTCTGTCGTAGAAGTAATGGCGACTGTGATCAAACATTCCCGTTAGTCACGGAGTAGAGAATCTCCCCGATATGCTCCCACGAGATGCGAGTCTCCTACATGATAACTCTACAACCTGCGGCTCTTTCTTCCACTTTAACCCGAGGCAAACTGAATCAACTCTTGAGTTAGATTAGAATACATACTGACCCATTCATTCTCTACGGGCAGCGGGCGCCTCGCCGCTGAAAGGAGACCGTTATATTGGCGATGTCTCCGGTTGTATACAGGGCACACAGTCCCCCCCCCCACACACACACACACCCAAAAAAACTTTTCCATTTCTGCACGCAGTCGAGACACAGTCTAAAAACAAAGGGCATGAACTTCACCCACCCAGAATTGATGGAGACAAAAACTAAAAAATGCATTGAAAGAAATCAAAATACTAATAGGCTAATAATAATATTGTCTCGAAAAAAAACGTATATAGCCATACCATGAGTTTCTTGCAGTGCTCACGCGACCACCCGGATCAAACACCTTCTCATTTCCGACTCGTACATTTCCATTCCGGTCACGGGATTAATGACATTTGTAAATCCGTGTAATAAATATGTTTTACCCTCCGCTGGCGGTTACATGTGAACAAGTTGTAGACTCTGCGCTGTGACAGTCTCTCTTTCTCTTCTGCCTCTCTCTCAAGCTCCCGATATGAACGGTGGGAGTCAGTCTCTCTCTCTCTCTCTCTCTCTCTCTCTCTCTCTCTCTCTCTCTCTTTCTCTCTCGGTCTCTGTCGCTCTCTGTGTGGGGTGGGGGTGTAAGTGTGAGGGGTGAGCTGCAGCAGAAGAGCAGGGTGCAGGGGTCCCTCTGATAAGAACTACAAGACTGTCATCTCTCTAAAATGAAAAGCCAGTCAACGTTACCATGACTAGACTTTAATAGGAATAAACATAATGAAACACAAATTTAAGGGGATTCCAAAAATAATTACTTTTACATAGACCTTAGTGGTCCCTTAATATCATATCTGAAGTTTTTTCCCCAAAATTCAGCCTTCGTGCAGAATTACAGCCACAGCCAGTCCCACAAGGAGCTTTCCTTAGGATGTGCCATTTCTGAGTCTGTAGCTTTTGAGGAGAGAGGGGTGAAGAGGGGGGGGCGTGATGTCTCTCTCTCATGGGTGAGCCAAATTCTCCGGGCGGGCAAAGCATGGAAAGGGGTGGTAACCTTACCCCTTATGACCTCATAAAGAGTAAGATTCCAGATCCACCCATCCAAGCTTTTATTTTCTCAAAGGCAGAGTAGGATACCCTGGCCTCGGTTTACACGTATCTCCATTTATAGCCAATGGGGGACCATAGGCAGACTGGGGGAACTTTTAGTAACTTGTTAATGATATATATATATATATATATATATATATATATATATATATATATATATATACAGAGAGAGAGAGTTAAAATTAAGGGTGCATATTTAAGGGTGTTTTGCTTTGAGTGACAGGTTGTCTGCCATCGCAGGAGGTGAGCATAGACTATAGCCTTCATTCGGCCCACCTCAGCCCTGTCCACACTTCACCTCTTTGCCCATCATTGGATTAGCTGACATCAGGCACTGCCAAGATGCCGACGGACAGAGCCAGGTAGAAAAGACAAATGCATAAATAGAGGTTAAGGACAGCTCTAATCCTATGGAAAGTGTTCACTATGGCTTATTTAGAGTTAGCACATTGTTTCTAGAAGGACTGTTTGGGCATAGGTCTGGTGATAGTGTACATTTGTCTTTTATGTTGCTTTATTTCCTTTTACGATTTTGTCATTGTCAACAAACCCCATGAAAAGCCCAAATCCAATAGTGTGGATAATAAGCTATATCGGGCTTTGGCAACACAGGCAATACTGTTGCCCAAAAAAATAGTATTTCATTGTTAGTTTTGGTCTTTTTAAAGGATTTGTTGACAACCAAAGTAAGAATAGAGTAATGTCAGCCTTATCATTTCATGTTATTGTCAATGCTCTAAGCACCATAAATGTTCTATTCATGTCCATTGTATCTTGGTTGAGTCAGAATTTCTTAGAGACAGATGCCTCTAACACAAAAACTACCTGCATAGTAAATGACAAAATATGCCTTTTCTAATTTTTGTGAACCGGCCCTTTTAAACTCACCATTAACATATTGCTTTAAACCTGAGCTAACGCTAAATAAATACAAAAACACAATTTTATTTAATTGTTCATCTCTATTAGTCCATCATTGTATTGGTCCATCATTGTATTATTGTGGTTCTTGTTCATCAGCAGTGTATAGAGGGATTGGTTAAGGGGGGGGGGGGGGGGG